>NW_003852488.1:5727095-5728981 GCF_000181295.1 Otolemur garnettii | reverse complement strand
CTTGAGCCCAGGAGTTGGAGGTTGCTGTGAGCTGTGATGCCATGGCACTCTACCCAGGGGGATAGCTTGAGGCTCTGTCTCAAAAAAATAAAAAAAATAAAAATAAATAAATAAATAAAAAAGATGCTGGATGGGATATCCATTTTAGCTATTCAAATAGCTAAAATGCACATTTCAAAACTGAAGAATAAAAACTGCTTTAGCAGAGTAGAAGATGGAGAAATTAAGTCTAAGAGGGGTCAGAAAAAGTGGCACTTTAGTGAGGCCTTGAATGATTTGACAAGTAGAGGTAGGAAAGGTGTCTCAGAAGGAACACAGTACTCGAAGGTGCAGGTGTGAAAGCACATAGCTGGTTTTAGAACCAGTGGATATTTCAATGTAGCAGGAATACAGGTAGCTTAAAAGGGAGAGATCAACAAAGATGAGACAGGAAAGGCTAGGGTCAGATCTAAAAGACCCTAAGGAATATGGAATTTATTTGGAAGGCCACTGAACTTTTAAGTAGAGTAGAAAAATGATTTATTATAGAAGGATATTGTAGAAGCAAACTCTGGCAGCTAGAGGGAAGACACACCAGACACGGGGAGAAATCAGAGATATCTGGACCAGTTACAGGCCAGTGCATTGGTGTGTGGGAAAGAGGTGAGAGGCAAGCACTTGCTGGTAGGAATGGAGAGGAGAATAAAGAGGGGTGGATACCAGAAAAGGAAGTTAGCAGGACTGGAAACTTACCAGATCCAAAGACTTGAATAAAGAGATAGTGATGTTAGCAAAAGAGATGGGTAACCTCAGAGGAGAAACAAGGAGAACAACAAATTCTCTTCAAACAAACTGACTTGAAGTACAGAGATAGTAGAGAGACAGGAATGGCCATTTTTCATCATAAATCTGGTTATATACTGTGTCTTCTTAATCTATATAATTTGATAAAAGAAAATTAAATTCAAAGATAAAAGAAGTTTCAGAACAGAAGAGGAAAAAGAGAACTGTCACCCTAAACAGGATGCTAACAGTATGACATCACAAATTTGAATGAAATATTTTGCTTTTTCAAGTGGGACATTCCCATGTTAAAATCTAAGAGAGACACTCTGGGAGGCCAAGGCAGGTGGATTACCTGACCTCAGGAGTTCAAGACCAGCCTGAGCCAGAGCAAGACCTCATGTCTAAGAAATAGCTGGGTACTGTGGTGGGCACCTGTAGTCCCAGCTACTTGAGAGGCTGAGACAAGAGGATCATTTGAGCCCAAGAGTTTGAGGTTGCTGTGAGCTATGATGCCATGGCACTCTACCAGGGACAAGAAAGTGAGACTAGGTCTCAAAAAAACCCTCTGAAATGACAAACGGTGACAAAAAGCAGAAAAATGGCTGTGAGAAATGAGGGGCATGATGGTCTTAGGGAGCCACAGGGAAGACTTCTGGGTAAGATCGATACATTAATTATCTTGATAAATGTATACATGTTAAAACTTACTAAATTGTATACTTTAAATATGTGTAGTTTTTTTGTATACCAATTATACTTCAATAAAGCTGTTAAAAAAATTTAAGAACTTATTTCCTTTCTTCTCCAGTCAGTCCTTTTGTTTTAGGTAGAAGTTCTTTAACTTTTTACAGCTAGTATTATATTTAAAATTATTCCTTTTTCGGGCAGCGCCTGTGGTTCAGTGAGTAGGGAGCTGGCCCCATATACTGAGTATGGCGGTTCAAACCCAGCCCCAGCCAAACTACAACAAAAAATAGCAGGGCATTGTGTTGGGTGCCTGTAATCCCAGCACAATGGGACTCGAGAGGCTGAGGTAAGAGAACCGCGAAAGCCCAGAAGATGGAGGTTGCTGTGAGCTGTGATACTGCGGCACTCTACCAAGGGCAATAAAGTGAGACTCT
>NW_003852488.1:5679071-5726968 GCF_000181295.1 Otolemur garnettii | reverse complement strand
AAAAAAAAAAAAAGTGAGACTCTGTCTCTAAAAGTAAATGAATAAATAAATAAATAAAAGAAATTATTCCTCTTTCTCTCCATCAGCCAAAGTTTTTTTTTTATGTTTATTTTTTGTTTCATATTCATTGAGGGTACAAAGAATTAGGTTACACTGATTGAATTTGTTAAAGTCCCTCTTATAGTTGTGTCCCTCCCCCAACAGGTATGCTATACACCATGACCCCCCCATCCCCCACCTTTCTCCCCTCTCCCCACTTGTTCATTCCCCTATCCCCCTCATTAGCTCATCTACTGCCTTCATATTAGAACAGAGTACATTGGACTCTTGCTTCTCCATTCTTGTGATGCTTTACTAAGAAGTGTTCCACCTCTATTCAGTTAATACAAAAGATATAAAGTCTCCATCTTTGTTAGTGGCTGAATAGTATTCCACGGTATACATGTACCATAGATTGTTAATCTATTCCTAAGTTGGTGGGCATTTAGGCCATCAGCCAAAGTTTTAAAACTAATAAAACAACAACAAAAAATAAAAATCTAAATAATAAAACTGATAACTTCTAGCCACCATGAACTAATGTTGCTTCAGTTAATTGATAATTACAGACCAAAGCAAAGAAACTTGGCCTTATTGAAAGTTAATGTATGATTTCCATTATCTTAATACTAAAACCAGTCAATGGGTCTTCAACCTACCCAACCAACGAGTATTATGAAGCCTCCCAAGGGATGAGCCCAGGCTCTAGGTTAAGACATTCTGCACCAATCTAAAATCTTCTTTAACAAGCCTAAAATAAACTATTAAATAAACTCTACCATAACTTACCTAATGTAAATGTATCTCAAAAACAAACCTTTAAGTCAGCGGTTCTCAACCTGTGGGTCGTGACCCACAGGAACTGTATTAAAGGGCTGTGGCATTAGGAAGGTTGAGAATAAATGCTTTAAGTCTTTAACAACCACATGCAGCAGTTACAAAGCATAAATAATAACTTCCAAAAAGAACATGCATACAATTCACTAACTAAAACCTTGAGAGTTCAGGATACTTTGTGAATCAATAGGTAGTATAACTTCCTTAGTGAGCTTCACGTAAGCCATGAATATGATGGGTAATTCTTATCACTTTGCTTTGATGAGAAAGATTAAAGTTTGCATCCCTATGTCTTTGATTAAAAACTGGTTCCATCTAAGCTAAGAAGACCACAGTTTGCATTTATGACATTTATGACTACATCTTAGGGAGGAAAATACCTAATACCATAAAGGAGGACAGAATATAACCCTTCCTAATCAGATCAGCAAATCAACTCTCACATCTTACAAATAAAGAAGGGGCAGACAGAAAATCTGAATCATAGGAGAACTTGAAACTTAGACCCTTGAAACACTTTATAAGAGGGATTTACTATACTTTTACTAGTAAGAGGATAAATACACTTGGAGTGATTGAGTGACTGATGTAGAAAGCTTAATGATCATTTTTTTAAAACTAAAACATCATACATACATATGAGTACATGTATTCTGGATCATGAAATACTTGAAGTAACAAGATTTTCTATCACCAACGTCCTCATATTGCTCCTGGGAAATAGAATTAGCTCATTTCTTTTCATCCCACCAAAATCAGGGTGCCCCATTAAAAATCAGGCATCTTGAATTTCTACACTGACAATATTCAGTTATGTGACCATGTGCAAATTACAGAATCTCTCTGGGCAAAAAGTGCATTACTCTAACGCATAGAAGAGCCAAGAATTTGAGTCTCATTACTGCCCATGACTTCCCATACCAAGATCAAATAAGGTTCCATGTAACCCATATTTTCCTCCAGCAGTTTCCTTTAATAATCATGAATTTTAAAATTATTTTTAAATGATCACTGCAGATTACAAAAAGATTTGATATATTTAAATTTGTTCAAATCTTCTATAATATAACCTGCCCTTACTAAACCTCTGGCATGTATTAAGCAGGTTTCTCCAAAGTGGAAATAAGACTTAGATATTTGTTTTTAAAAATTATGATTTACAACAGAAAACAAGAAAGCCAGAGGATTTACAGGAAAATGCAGCAGAAATATCCAGAAATGCTGAGAGGTTGTCCTTGATGGTGAGACTATGGGTGAACATTCTTTCTGTTATATAGCTATACCTAATTTAAATAATAGCCTTATAAAACGTATAGGGTGTCTCTCACTCTAAATACTAACTAGGTTAAGTCACAAAAGTCATGACACCAGAGAAGCAGGAAAACACTGCAAAAGGGGCAAAGAGTTTATGAACAATCTAACAATCTAATTCTATAGCATGTAGCCCACCAAAAGGACAAGGAGACCCTTCTCATCTGAGAAACATTAAAAAAACCTACAATATTTTTTATGCAAAGAATGACATCATTTCTGTTCCCACACAACTGAAACGTGGTGTAAATAAGCCGTACTTTTATAGAACCTCAAATACTCTTGCAGCCGCCAACACCCTTGCAGTTTCCCCAGCCCACGTGTCTACTCTCCAGACTGAAGGGTCTGTATTCAATTGTCCCTCTTTGAGAACCTTACTCATAATCGCTACTCGCTGAGGAGTATGAACCCGAGTCGCTGGCCCGATCTTCAGAATCACAATCCTGATCTTCTTGTGAACAGGGTTCTCCAGCAAGCTCATCTGGGCTCGGACGTGAATCACACAAAGCCGGAGACGCCATGGTTTGGGATGCAGTTGCTAAAACTAAAGTGATTCAAATCCTGCAGCTGCGGCTCCCCAGGGCCGCCATCTTGCCTCTGCTAGGGACGCGACAGAGGCCACGTGACCACCAATCCTTAGCTGCAATTGGCGGCAGCTCAGGTTGCCAGGGAAACGGGGAAGCTTCCCAGAGAGTAGGAGGAGGACTGAAAGGGGCCAATGAGCTGCTGAGTTGAAACAATAGAAGTAGCTGAAAGTTCACCGCTTACGCTTCTCTCAACTTCATCTTAGAGCATAAAACAGGCGGAGACCCGCTGTTTTTTCCCATTTTCTTCTAGTGCTGGGTATCTTCCAGTTTGCACTTTGTCATGTGTTTATGCAGAACAGGTAGCTTTATTAACGCCTTAGAGGTGGGCAGCCAGAGTTTCCCTTTGAAGTCTAGGAAACTACTCCCTACCTTTCCTTCAGGCCTCATCCAGCAGAGAAAGAATGCTTTTAAGCAAGGCCATCTAAGGTTAAAGTAACTACGTTCCTTTGGCTTTCTATTGTTTTACAATTATAAACATTTTTACAAGCAGGTATTGTAGAGTGCTTCAAAATGGGTAGCAATAGCACTGAAATTGGAAGTGTAAACAGTAAAATTTATCATTTATGAATACCTACATCAAGTAGTTTTTAGAAGTACAAAATAATAGCATTGAGTCAGCTTTTGTTCCAATTATCTGCTTTACTCAGAGGTAATGCTAAGGATCCCCATACTATAAAGTAAATATTTCCTGTATATTAAAATAAAGAAACTGAGGTTTAGAAAAGTTATGCATCTTGTAATTTGGTTATATAGCCAGCAGGCAAGAAAGCCAACCAAGAAATGAACATAAATCATTAACCTTTACATTTTCTTCATCAGGACTCAATAATTCTACTATTAGAGATCTAGTCTAACGGATGCAAACATAAAATTTGTAAAAGTGAAAAGCTGAAAGTAATCTAAAAATTCCAACAATGGGGAAAAGTTAAATACATATTCACAAATCAGATATGATAAATATGATAATTTTCATTTAAAGATATTTCAATAGATTTAGGGGTACAAGTAGTTTTGGGGTACATGAGTGAATAGTGGCTATGTGTGGGTTTTTAGTGTACCTGTCACCCAAATAGTGTACATTGTACTCCATGGGTAATTTTTCTTCTTTCAGTCCTCTACCACCTTCCCTCCTCTGAGTATCCAGTGTCCACTGTACCATTCTGTATGCCCCTGTGTACCTGTAGCTTAGTTCCCACATATTATATTATAATTTCAAGTAGAAGTGATTGCAAAGAGTAATGCATGGAGGAAATGTTCATGTACACTAAGTAAAGGAAGAATATAATGTTATTTCAATTCAATGTCTAGGTGCTAGGGATTCAACTTAAACTAGATGGACAGATGGAGGAAATTGAAAGGCAAATGGATAATTATAACATACAGTGATAAGTAAGGGGTTCTGAGGGACTACTCAGAGAAAGCCAGACTAGTATAAGTGGGGACACAGCAAATTCTTAGAGGAAGCCTTACTTTGTCTTGCTTTATGGGGTGGTTCCAACAGAGAAGAGTAGGAAATGAGTTTCACATGGTTCATAGTGGTGCATGGAGAACGCAAAAGAATCTGGACAGTTGTAGTTGTAGGGGTAGGAAAACTTCACCTTCCTTCTCTTAGGGTCCTAGCTGAGTTGGAGAATTAAACTAAAATAAAATCGGTTAACAGGAGAAAAATATAATATAAGTTTTATATTATGGCAAGGGAGTTCTCATAGAGAAATGACCCAAAGAATCAGAGTTAGTTACTACTACACTGGATTGGACAAAAAATAGTGATGAAGAAGCAACTAAATTATGTGAGGAGACTTAAAAGATAAGTTATTTTAACATGATCTATACAGAATTCTCTTCTACTTCTCATCCTTGAGTGTAGGAATGTTGCATCTTTTGAGTATTAGCAGAGTGTCTTTCAAATGGGAATTTCTTCTTCTGCTTTAAGAAATAGCATGAAGGTCAAAGTGATCTTTTTGCACTTGCTGTTTTTCAAGTGTGTTTAACTTACTCGATATGCCAGGATAGTATATTTTAAACCTCTTATACTCACACAAGTCAAACGATATTTACATTATTAAGCTATAATTTAGTCTCCTCTGTTACATTAAATTTTATACATTTGAATTTCTTAGGTTTTAGCTGTACTCATTTCTAAATGTACTTTTTTTTATTAAATCATAGCTGTGTACATTAATGCTGTTAAGGGGTACAGCGTGCTGGTTTTATATACAATTTGAAATATTTTCATCTAACTGGTTAACATGGCATTTTCTTAGTTATTGTGTTAAGACATTTATATTCTACATTCTAAATGTACATTTTTGTAGTTTTATAGCAGTTATTGACTTTTACTTTCTCTTTTTTATATTAATTCATAAAATTGTATCTTATACAAGAGCTATAAAACACAGTTTATACTTCGTTTATTAAAAATTATAATAGGGACTGGGCATGGTGGCTAATGCCTATAATCCCAGCACTTTGGGAGGCTGAAGCAGGAGGACCTCTTGAGCCTAGAAGTTAAGAGACCAGCCTGGTAACACAGGGAGACACCCTCTCCACAAAAAATAAAATCAGTCAGCAGCATGGTGGTGCATACTTATAGTTCCAGCTATTTGGTAAGCTGAGGCAGGAGGATCGCTTGACTCCAAGAGTTGGAGGTTGCACTGAGCTATGTCTCTAACAACCAATATATATATATATGAACTACGTATAATCAAGAAGCTTCAATCATTCCCAGAAATCCACGAGAGTTTTTTCCTTAAAGCCCATAGTACTCAAATTGGAAAATGGGAGACTAGTCTGTAAACAGATAATGAGCACAGGGAGGTCCCTGAGTGGCAAGAGGGAATAGTACCCAAGGCACAGATGGTACGATGTGACCTCCCAGGACAACTCTCCCCTTAAAGCTAGAGGAAAGGGCCACAGGAGGGTGCTGAGGTGGATGCTGAGTTGCCAGTTTCAGCAGGAAGCTGAGGCAGTATCCATGTGATGGTGTTTATTGTCGCTGGCCCTTGCCAGCTGAAAGTGATGGAGGAAGTAATGAGGTCAGTAGTTTGAAGAGGCTGGAGCCAGGAAGGAAGGCAAACAGATATTTCCATCAGCACTGAGATCCAATAAAAATGTGTTATTTTTAAAATCAGAGAAAATTATTTTTAAAAGTTGGTGTCATTTTAATAGTTATTTTATGTTTCATGGTAAAACATATGTACTTACTCTCACCACAATCTGAAACATTAAAAAGTACTTAAGATACCATTCCAAAAATAAAAAATGCTTTAGGCACCTCTTTAATAAATTAGCCTTTCCTCATTTTAAAGCAGCTTACTGAAAGTAAAAAAAAAAAAGAAAAGAAAAGAAAAGAAAAAGACATTTTAAATTGTAGTAAAACATTACATTTTCTTTCCACAATTTTTTCTTCCATTTTTTTCTAGAAGCATCTAATAATTTCCTACCCTGCTTCATACACCTTCAATGACACTTTCTTAAATGGGGAATAAAGTCCAAACTGTATAATTTCTTTTTAAAGGTTTTTTCCAATTCTACAAATAACTGAGCATGAATTAGGAGTTAGATGATTTTCTGCTATATTTTAATTAAATTAATCAAGTTGACCAACTTGTCTGATCAAAAGAACCGTGTAAGATTAGAATCTCCAGAGAAGGTCCTTGAAAATCTATTTTAAGCAATGTTCCCATTAACTGGGCCAACTTGGGGAACTGCGCTAAGACCCTTTGCCATTTCCCGCATAGGCTGGCACCCACTCGCACCTCCTGATTTTGAGCCTAGCAGACAGACTTCTCCAGAATTCCTGCTCCAGAATCAATAATCTGTATAACCTTGCACAAATCAACCTTTCCAAGCTTCACTTCCCTTATCTGTGAATTCAGATAGTGGTGCTTCACAGGAATATTTGCAATCCAATGACTTACTGCACATGAAATAGCACATAGAGTGTCAATAAAACTTAACTATTTTGTATAATTTACTCAAACAGTTCTCTTACTGTGGAATGATATTTATCCAAAATTCACTTGTTGAAATATTTCATCTTCTTTCAAGACCCAATTCAAATAGCACCTTTTCCAAAAAGCCTTCCCATATACCTCTCTTACTTCAGTAAGAATTCCTTTTACTACCTTCTCTTCCTAATATATTCCATGAAGTTCTGTTATAATCATTATCAGTCTGTCTTATATGTAAATTATTTAGGAATACATCTATCTTTGCCACCAAATTACAGTCTCCTAAAGGACATGACTGGATTTTTTTCTCCTTCTTTCACCTTTCACAAGGTTAAACTGGAGCAAAAACATGCCACATGAAGGTATATCTTCTAAGAAATGTTCCTTCCACTAGATATGTCCCTGGGTTATGTCAGCTTCCCTGTGTTAGTTTAATGAACAAAAAACAACAAAAAAAAGTTACCACCTTGCTGGACCTTTCACAAAAGAAGAAATAAATAGCAATCATTTTTATTGTTATTTTAATTTTCAGGTTGTGGTATCAGCTAGTCATAGTTCTAACTTTACATATTATATTTCTACTAACCTTACTAATATTTAATAATTGTAGATATATTGGAAGAGATGAAGAAAGGAAAATAATAAGATGCCATTTTCAAGGCCTGTATAATAATACTCATTGCTTCACAATTAGCAATTGCAAGAAGACTTGAAAGATTTAGCCTGGGGTATATTTTCATTTTCTATTAATACTTTCCACTACACAAATGGCTAGCCATCTTCTGAGGCCCAACTATGTTTGGTCATAAGGTGTTTATTTCCACAGATTACCATCTCAGTTAGGCAAACAATACAATTCTGATATAAAGTACACCAGATAAGAACATAATTAAACATTTAGTATCTTTAGTAGGTTCAGGAGTTCTTTTCCCTACTAGTAGTAGAAACTAGTAATGAGAAGTAATGAAAATACTGCCCCAGGAGGTGATCTTTATTAAAAAATTTTAAACTGGAAGGTAAAAATTCATGTAGTGGAGTTTTGTTAGAAACTAATTAATATTGCCTTAAATAGTTAATATGAAAATGCTACTTTATAAACTATGCTTTAATAATAAAAACCACAATTATTTTTATAATAAAATCATGATTGGATAACTTGGTACACTAGCAAAATAGCATTTAAAAGTGAGACTTCATAATGTGGAATTTTTCAAATTTAAGATGGAGTCATAATTATAAAAATAATATTTTAGCAATCCTAAATTTATAGAATTGCATTGTAGTCCAAAATTCTAATTTTCCTATATAAAAATTAAATAGCTAAAGTAGATGGCATAAAGCTCAAGCCCCAAACCCTACTCATTTACTCCTACTTATCTTCATTTATAAATTATTACAAGTGTGGACTGTACTACCACCATAGGTCAGTAGTTGCAAACCAGAAAGAAAAAAAGCTCCCTTAAATCAGGAATACAACATCCCCAGAAATTGCTGATTGCTGATAATGTGCTAATGAAGAGGAACTAGAAACAAAAAGCAGACACAAGAACTTAAAAAAAAAAAAAACCCAAAACATATATTATAAATAAGTGCCAAATGCCCTAAGCAACAACAAAAAAACACAGTATTGTCAAGCTATATTATAATTTGGAGTAAACTGTGAAGATACTTCATAATTCATAAATGCCATTGAATCCCAGAGGATTCAAGTTCTCATCCTGATTGTGGCACTTACAACCAAGTGAATGTGGACAAAGTCAGCTTCCTCATCTACAAGAAGCAATAATGATCTCTCATTACTATGCTGGGTTGCTGAAAATCAAATGAGATAACCCTTGAAACCCAATGCCTTATACCCTAAGAAATAGAACAGTGTATGTTTTATACTATATTTTTAAAAGCTATTGATTTGAGTTTTTATTTTTCGAGTTTAAAAAATATTTTATACTTTTTAATAACAAAAATATTACTTAATTGGATAGACTTTTATACCCTTGAGAATCCTGGATATTTGAGGTATTGAATATGCATATTTTCACTATTGGCAAGAATACGAAATTTGGGTCATCAAACTTTTCCAAGGCTTGTCTCTAGTCTCGACTAGCACTATTTGTTAGCCATTAGGCCTGGCAAAGTCACTTAAATGAATCATTTTATAGCAGTTAGGAATAGCTATCATTTTGTGTTTTGTTTTAGTTTTATTAGGACCATTGTTAACAAAATATCTATTATATTTGACAAAATTTTAGAATCATAAAGCACTTCTGTATCATCAGAAATTCGTACCACTCCCCTGGGAAGTGTATGTTACCCCTTATATGTATTACAGAACAAATAGGGGAAAATATAGACAAGGTAAGTCTTAACAAAGTCACACAATTAGTATGCAACAGAAATAGGAGTCCAAGGTAACGGTTAATTTGCAATAGCCTCGTGCTTTTTAAAAAGTCTTTACAAATTAATAATGAGTATTACTATGATTCTTTGATTTCCATTTATAATCAAGATATGTTAACTTACTTAAGTAAAAGTCACTGAGAAATGCAATCTGAAGTTTTTCTCTGACTCAGACAACCTATGTCTAACTTTTTGCAAAAAGAAGACTAGCTGAATATTTTTTGCTGAGCTATTGTTATTTTAGTATTGACATTTTGAAGTTGACACCTCATGCAGAGAAAAGTTTACAACTTTTTCAAGTTTGATTTGGCTGAAGTATCTTTTTCAAAAGCACAGCAATTTAATGCTTTACATTTTGAAAACCATATTTGCAATGGAAAATATAAGAAGTAATTAAAAAAAAAACACTCAGAAGACTTACCCTTTACAGTAAGATGTGAAAATAAAATAGAATGGTCTGTTTTCTCTTGTCTATGAATTTTCGATGGCCCCAAGGCCATGGTTCTCTTTAACGCAATTGCCAATATTTTGTGGATAATTTACAAGGCATGTTTTAAAGGAAAAACAAAAATTTTATACAACTGATATTTTAAAAATAGGCCATGTACTGGTATAGTTCATGACAACTATGATAAGTAGGTAAGTGTGATTTAAAGGCTATCTATTCTAATTTCTATTACATTATATCTAAATAAATCTTTAATATGTTGTACAAGCAAAACCATTTGATTAAATATGAACTTGTGTGAAATATGCATATAGCTTCATTAAATGAAGGAGAAAACTTCACAAATGTCTCAAGCTTTTTAAATAAACGTGTTTGAAAACATTAAATAATAAATAGCCACTAATGAAAATAATGCCTTACAAAATCAAAAAGATTTTCATATTATGTTAGAAAGCACTGTTAGCCCATGATACTGACAAACACATTTATAGTTTCGGATTCCATTGGTTCCTCTAGCATATGGGAGCAATTCAGATAAAGTAGCTTTTCATTCTAACACTGAGCAGGTTTATTTCAGAAATACTCCACTACTTCTGAAATAATTGTCTGAGTCTTGATTACTACAGTTTAAACTGCAGTCATCAGTTTTTGCCCTGGTTCATTCAGAAAGGTTTGTGCTTTGGATCTGAAACCCTGTTGTGTTAATCACTTTGGAATTTTTTGGCACTTGACATTTAAGACATGAAAAACATGAAGAAATTCTGTTGTAGCAGCATCTTAAACATTTAAAACTAACACCCTTCTCAGCTTTACCAAAACCATGCTGTGAATTAGTTTGTAGTTAATGATTCTTGGGCTTATTCCTGGACTGTAATTTTCTCAAATGCAGGGGGAATTGTCTTTGGGAATTTAGCAGAATACCCTTTTAACACTCATTCAGTAATATTTTATTTTATATGGCAGGGACTTTCTTGCGGGGAGAAGAGGAGAAAACCAACTGTAGGAAATTGCAGGTTTCAAAAGGCAGTTCTTAAGTCGAAGAAATTCGATTTCTCCTTTGCACAATGTCTTTCTTTTTTTAGTCACACCAAAAGAACAGGATTTCTACTCCCTCATATGGTTTTGCACAAAGACTTAAAAGGGTCACTGAAAACGTTTACAGATGAGAGAACTCATATAAACCTCCTCCTGACAGATATTTACTAAGTGCCACTTACTCTTTCTCACCACAATGTATTCAAAGGATACTTTTGATATATTTCTAAAAGAGTTTTTTCCCTATCGTGTCTTATGAAGGCCAGGCCTTACTAAAGTAGCATTAACTGCCTAGCATTTCATCCAACCCCTCGAAAAGTGAAAAAAGAATTTGCCATCCTTATGGATTCTTATTTTTCTCTGTTCTAAAAACTCTTCACTATGACCATGGGACTTCATATTTGCTAGTCTATTTTGGATAAAGGATAAGGATGGATAAAAAGGCACCAGCAATTAATGCACTTAACAGTTTGCGGAAAGTTGGGGTTCGCATCCTTCCTGGAGAAACTCCTAAATGTCTTTTGTGCAGCAGTTAATGTGTGGGCGCGAGCGCATGCGCGCGCGTGTGAGAGGCTAGGGGCAGAACTAGGTTTGTTAAAAAAGAAGCTCCTTCTAATTCCAGTCACAGCCGAAGTCCAAACAAAACTCTCAGCTTCCTGGGTAAAGTCGAGAGGTGTTTAAATGGCATCTTTGCTTAATTGTTCCTTCACTTCTTTATAAGATAGAGTGTTTTCTGAAAGACGTGGGGAACCCGGGCCCTCGCCGGGCCTGTCGGAGCGACGGGACCCGGTGGATCAGCAGCGGCCAGTTCTAGAAAGCGGTATGTCCCTCCTCCCGCGAGCGCCGCACTAAGAAGGATCCCAAATCAGACGCTTCCAGAAAGACTCGTGAAAAAACTAGTCGCCCCTCCCTCGCTAGAACCACCGGGAACGGAGGAGAGTCCCATCCCCTGGCCACGCACTGACCTGTGTAACAGGACGCGCTGCACAGAGTCCAGGTCCTCCAGGTTCCGGGGAGCAGGTTTGGGGATGCTGGACCTGCCCACCTGAAACATGCCCACTCGAGGCTCGCTGTCAGGACGCACAGCAGGCAACAGACCGAAGGCGAGGGGGCGCCGCGGTCTCACCCCGGCCACTCACGGCACCGCCTGTCTCCCGCACAGTTCTGGCCGCCTCCGGGAAACCGAGGGCTGAAGGAAAAGGCTGCCAGACTTGTGATGCCCAAAATCCTGGGGCTGAAGGCAGCGGCGTCTGCGACTGCTGCTCCCTCTTCCCGCTCCCTAACTCGCGTGGCTCTTGGAGTCCCACGGGCGGCGCGGCCACTCCTCAATTTGGGGAACCTGGAGCAGGTGGGCGCTCTTGTTGGCTGCCACCCCCACCAGGGCTCGCCAAGTCCGGGGTGCCTCCTTTTCCACCCTTGGGTTCCCAGGTCACTTCCACTGTCCGGATCACACAGCAGGTCGCTGCGCGGGGAGCGAGCAGGCAAACCGTCCAGAGCCTCGGAACCGGCCGCCTTAGTGCTGCGCTCTCTCGCCGCCTAGTGCGGGATTCAGTGCCTTACTCTCCCTTCCGGGACCGCTTCGCCGCAGCCTGCGACGGACACCGGTGTCCAGGCGCCGCCCCCAGTGAAGAAGCTACCACCTGCAGCGTAGAGGGCGGAAAACCAGGGAGGACTGAAGGAAGCTTGGAAAGGCCGCGGAGGCTCTGACAGCTCTGCTGGAGGATCGGAAAAAGAAGGGGAAAGAGATAGTTAGATGTTCGTGCTTGGTGGGAATTTAAATTCAGCCTAAAGAAACCATATACGTTCATCCATCCATGTAAACATTTACTGATCACTTGCTGTGTGCCAGGCTGAGTTCTAGTTTCCTTGGAAATACAAGAATGAATAAGAGGTATTCGCTGACTTTCTAGTGTGGATCCTTTGATCTCTTTGGCATCTGTTTGGTTTAAAATATACTTGACCTCAGGAGATTGTGTGTTCACTCCAGGGCAGTAACTATTTCAATGGACTATTCTATACACCTGGGGTGTCAAAGAAAATGGGTACACGTTTTAAGAGATGTTATCAATGTATTACTTTTTTTTTGAGACAGAATCTCAGTCTATTGCCCCAGGCTAGTGTGCCCTGGTGTCATAGCTCAAGCAACCTGCTTGTCTCAGCCTCTCTAGTAGCTGAGAATAAAGGCCTGCGCCCTGGAAGCCTGGCTAATTTTTCTGTTTTTTTTTTTTCTGATAGAGAAGTCTCACTCTTGCTCAGGCTAGTCTCCACCTCCTGAGCTGAGCCTATCTACCCGCTGGCCTCCTAAAATGCTAGGAATACAGGTGTGAGTCACCACGCCTGGCCTTTTTGCCTAATTTTAGATGTCCTTATCCTTCCTGACCATATTAGTAATGTCTTCCATAGTGATTTTCAGAACTTTTGTGTTGGAGGGACACCTTTCTTAACTAGTTCTAGGCCCTTAGAATATTGGTACTATTTTTTAAATCATATATTAACTGCTGTCCTGTAATAGATTCTAAAGGTGTTTGAGGTTGAATGAAGTATTATGTTTTTAAAAAATTTCATCTGGCCCTATCAAACAGGCATCCACATATATTGAATGGCAGTTTCCTGGATCATGCTTGTCTCTAAAGATGAAATCCTGGGTTAATTCAATATTGACTTAAATTGAAGTCTGAGGGAGCTATTTTCACTGGCTTGTTACAGGGTTCTGTACTTGACCGAGCTGTTCAATAATTTCCTAAATGATTTGAATGAAAACAGCGAAGTCATGTCTGCCAAAATTGCAGTGGATGCAAAGTTGGAAATGTGTTGGCTGTAACATTTCTATACTTTGGAAACCCTAACTTGAAAAAATTGTGTGTGTGCGTGCATGTGTGTATGTGTATATCTGTATATTGTACTTACTATAATTATAAAAGACTGAGGAAAAGAACAGATTTAACAGCTATTCAAGTGAAAAGGGTGCAGGCAAATTAGTGAACTACAATGTGAACAATAGTGTTAAAGTGGCTTCCATCATACGCTACACTGCTCAAGCATCATATATGTTTCTATTTTCTCCGTACCAGATTTCAACAAATATTATCAAACAGTTTGTGCTAGAGGAATAGATTAAGATCCATCAAACTCATAATATCTCCTTGGTTTCCTGCTTTTACTTTCTCTCATGGTCCATCACCATGTTCATTGACTCATAAAAGGTGATTAAAAAAAAAGAACCATTTCAGTGAGATTGTCTAAGAATTCCTGGCACATCTTTAAAAAATTTCTCTTCACCCCACTTCCATCTCTAAGTATACATGTGGCAAGCAGAGACCAAATAATATACACCACATTAAGGATTATAGCCTTCACCCTAACTAAGCACAATTGTACAAAGCCTTTGAAGAATCTTGAGTAGGGAACGAGATATTAGTTTGAAAAATTCACTCTGGTTATTCTTGGATGGCCAAGAATGAGTGTTAGTTTTTGGTGGTGCCTTTATGAATAGAATGAGTCTTGAAGAACAGCAATATTTAATGTTAGGATAGAGGAAAACATGGCTCCGAAGGAAAAAGAGAAGTGACCAGAGAAAGAAAGGACTTAAATCCTGGAAGCAAAGCGAACCTAGTGTTTCTGCTGGAAAGTCGAGGGGATTGAAGACTGAAATACATCCTTTGAATTTAGGCAGAGTGGTCATTAGTGAGCGTTGATTATATGGTGTAGGGATGTTGGAGAGATAAATTGAGACAGAAGAGTGAGTGGGAGAGAAAGAAACAGAGGCAGACAGCAGAGCGAGCTCTTTCCTGGTTTGCCTCAGAAGAGAATTAATTAGGAGCGGATGTGACAGTGAAGAAGTTATCTTCCTTTCTTCTCCCATCCCTCCCTCTCTTCCTTTATTATAGCATAAGAGACTTGTGCAAGATGTAAAAGATATGAGAATAATCCAGCTAAGAAAAAAAGGCTGAATATAAAAGAGAGCAAATGAGCTGCCTTATAGAGAAAAAGGGATGCTGCTCTCTGATATCAAGAGGGAGAGAAGTTAGGACAAAAATGAGGGTAGGTAAGTTAAACAGTAGAAAATTAGGTCTTCTAGTCAGGTGGCATTATGGATTGGTTTGTGTCCCCCAAAATATATGTGGAAGTCAAAACCCTGAATATGACCCTACTTGGAAATAGGGTCTTTACAGATGTAATCAAGTTGAGATCACACTGAATTAAGGTGGGCCCTAATCCAATGTAACTGGTGTCCTTATTGGAAGAAAAGAGACACACACAGGGGGAAGTTGGTGTGAAGATATAAAGAGAGAGCCTTAAGGTAGCAGAGGCAGAGAGGGAGTGCTACACTGATAAGCCAAGGAATGCCAAGGATTGTAGGGAGAAAGGTAGGGAGCACATTGTTCCCCAGAACCTCCAGAGAAAGCCTGACACTTCCAACCCCTAGGTTTTCTAGCCCTGCTAAGGGATGAATTTCAATTGTTTTAAGCCACTGAGTTTTTAGTAATTTGATATGGCAACCCTAGGAAACTAAGACAGCAGGCTTCTATTTCTTTTCTTTTCTTTTTTTAAATTTCAGATTAATATGAGGGTATAGACAATTAGGTTACATTTGTTAGGTAGAGTCCAAGTTGTGGTTGTACCCCTCACCCCGGAAGTGTGTCATATACCCTTACATTGTGCCTGTTAGCTGAGAACACACCAATCCCCCTCTCTCCTACGCTTCCTCCCACTTGAGTTCAATTGTGTCTTTCTCTCATGTGGGTGTGTATTTGGGCTTCTATTTCTTGTGGGAGATAAGATCATCTGCTAAACATGAGAGGACGGATAAAAGATGGAGGTTTGAGGACAATGCAGAAGGATCAAACTGTTGTGGTGCAATGAAAATGGAATTGACCAGAACAATGAATGTAAAGAGTTTGCCTGGCATGTTGAGGGTTATGATAGGCAGAATTCCTAAAGTGGCCCCATGAAAAGATTCTACCCTAATCCTTGAGATCTGAGAATGTCATGAGATATTACTCTCATGATTATGTTTATTATATGGCATAGGAAGAAAAGGCAAGATAGGGAGAATACCTGGGTAGGAAAGATCTAATCATGTGAACCCCCCAAAGCAGAGATCTTTCTCTTGCTACTGGCAAAGGAGGAAGTTAGAGAGGTGCTCTTGCAAAGAACTCTACACGACTGGTTTGGGGATGAAGGAACTGTGTGAGAAGGAGAGAGTGCACCCTGGCTATCAGCAAGGAAACAAGGACCTCCGTCCTTCAACCATAAGGAACTAAGTTCTATCAACAGCTTGGACGAACTTAGAAGAGGATTTTTCTCCATACCCTTCAGACAAAAAGCTTAGTCTTCCTGAAATCCTGATTTTCCTCTGTGAGATCATAAGCAGAGGATCTCACTGAGCTTCATTGGACTTCTGACCTCCAATACTATGAGCTAGTAAATGAGTAATGAGACTGCTAAGTTTGTGGCATTATTTTTTTAAATGTAGCAACGGAAAATGAATACAGTGTATTTTCAGGGACAGTAATAGAAAATGGTCCTTGGAATGATTTCCATCCAGTAGGCCCTGTGGGTGGGAGTTATCTCTAGCAGTGCTTGGCAGCTCTGATTCAGACATGGTTTCCAAGACACTACACTCTCCTGAATCAACCCTTTCATATTGTCTAGTTCCTTTTTCTTCTCCCAAACTTTAAAGGTTGGAGCTATCCCCTCAAGACACATCCTTATATATAATAGCTGACTTCAGATGTCTGAAAGATCAAGTAGAACAGAGATTGTTTTATTGAGTATACCTTCTGAATTAGAAGTTAGAAGTAGTACAAATAGACTTTATACAAAAGCAGGTTTATACTTGTACAGTGTAAGTTGGGTTTTTTGAGAAGCTGACTCTGAAATGGAGATTTCCATGTGAGAAGTTTATTGATCTCTATGAACTTGGAGGAGTGAAGGAAGGATTGGACAGAGGGAGCAGTTAAGTTGTAATGCAGGCTCAACAAAGGCCTCAGCTGATCCCAGATGAGATGTCCTTGCAACACAGTTCTGAATTGAGGCCACAGCATGTATTCAAACCATAAAAGAGGCAAAAACTTAGGCAAGGCGATTATCTTTAGCTGAGGGCAGTTATTGAAGAGGGATTCAGCTGGGAATCTCAGCTGTCAACATTCCCAGAAGGGTCGCAAGATGAATCCTTCTCTTCTAATAGTGGAGGTGGGAGGTATGGAAAATGATGTGGTGCTTCACAGTATCTAATATAGTATAAAAGAAGACTCACTAGTGTGACAGGGCTAGTGTCACTAGAGATAGTAGGACCCCTGCCAAGAATGTTGCAAAGTTCAACCCAGGAATCAACAGAAAAGTAAAGTGCAGTGTGAGTTCTTGGAGAATCTTTCTTTTCTTTTCTTTCTCTCTCTTTCTTTCTTTCTTTCTTTCTTTCTTTCTTTCTTTCTTTCTTTCTTTCTTTCTTTCTTTCTTTCTTTCTTTCTTTCTTTCGACAGATTCTCTGTCACCCTGGGTAGAGTGCTGTGGCATCACAGCTCACAGAAACCTTAAACTCTTGGGCTTAAATGATTCTCTTGCCTCAACCCTCAACCTCCTGAGTAGCTGAGACTACAGTTGCTCACTACAATGCCCAGCTAATTTTTCTATTTTTAGTAGAGATGCCGGTTTCACTCCTGAGATCAGGCAATTCACTCGCCTCAGCCTCCCAGAGTGCTGGGATTACAGGTGTGAGCCACCTGCCCAGCCCTTGGAAAATTTCTAGAAATTTTTTTATTCTCATATCAACACTGTCTCACCCTTGCAGTTTTAATGTAGTGACAATTTGGGTACAGTATAACTAATGAAGAACATGTAACATGGGATGAAGCATGGAGTGGAGGATTAATAATTGACTACTATTGACACACTGGTCATAATTGTGTTCTCCTACCCTCAGGACAAGACACACATACTGCAGGACAGTTCTGCAGGTGGCCTTGGACTTGCCTATGTTTTCTCATTTCTAGTTCTCGAGAATACCTGTAGAAGTGTGCTGGGAATGCAGCATCCTGAGATAAGGAGGTGGCTGGAAAAGTTCAGGCTCTGTTCTAGGCCCCCATAGAAACAGGATGTCCTTTAACACTTTAGCCAGTGATTCTTGTATCTACCAGGGTATAAAACCCAGGGAGGGTTGCTTTCTGGGGTCATATGGAGCTACAGTGGGGCACATGAAAATGAGAGTCCACCAGCATGGACAGCTTTCTTGAGCCTTGGATCAATCACTTGTCTTGAATCTGAAGCTTCTGTTGTCCCTTGCTGCTGTGTATAAATAATAAACCAACTTCATATAACTTGTGTTCTGCTTCACAGGTCTCCTACAAATAGTACAAGTACAGCTCAAGATGTCGTGGGATGAAGTGTAATTAGTGCACAATAAATCCGCTTTGCACGTGGGGATCTCTAGATTTTAAAAATTATAGAAATATCTTGATCTAGGATAGAATAAGTGCGAGGCTGAGAAGGAATAAAGAAGACAGACAGAGCTTCTGGGTACACATAGCCTATGTAATATACTTGGTAAAGAAATGTTTCATACCTGCTGTACTAAAAGAATGTTCATAACTGGTTTCTGATAAGACCGTTCTTTCTGCTAATGTTATACACCTATATTCTCTTCCAGATATTGAGGGGCATGAGGGCAAAGTTATAACAATTTAGCATTTCTAACTTTTTCCTCATGCATATAATTTATTTCATAAATATTTAGTGGTTATTCTTAACTGTATACTACTGTATTTTTCTTTAAAAATGCTTTGAAAGCCCCCCATCACTTGGTTCCTTTCTATCTTCCTAACCAAAGAAAGCATCTTCTTTGATCCTCAGCCTCTCACAGGGATAAGGATCACAGCAAGAACATCTGTATCTCCACCATCTGATATCTTACTGATATATCCATGCCGTTTCCTGGACCATTGAAACAGTATTCAGTGTTTTTATCCTAAACGTTCAATACATGTGTGGAGTGATAGATAAATAACATGGTAAGCATGTGAGCTTGGACAATTAAGTTCCCAAACTCATCCTAGAAAAAGTGCTACATACTTCATTGCTGAATATAACTATGGTCACCTTTAAAGTACTCCCCTTGTCCATGTGCTGATGAGTTCATGAACTTAATTGTCCAACCTCATATGAGGACAGCTCTGATGGCCATTCCAAGAAAAAGTGTTCCAACATTGCTCTGAAGGGTGAACTAGGTGCTGGTGTCTGCATAGACTCCTAAGGAGAGTACTTTGAAGGTGACCATAGTGACATTCAGCAATGAGGAGAGCAGCTCTTTTTCTAGGATCAGTTTGTAAACTTAACTGTCTGAACTTGTTTGCTGGGATACAAATCCTTTCTGTATATAAAACTTTAAATAGGTGTAAAAGGCTCTTTGTTTGCTCTGTTCTGTCTGGGGACTGGCATGTACCTCCCCGCTTTAGGAGCTGGGGTTTAGGGAGCCATTGGCAACACTTATAATTCTTGTGTTGGAAATTACAAACTCAGAATGCAGAAATGTATTTTGAACACTGTCTTGAAATCTGTGTTTTTGTGAGCTGCTGACAGTAATGCCGCTTCATAACAGACTGTACCACCCTTCACTCTACAGATTAAAGTGACATAAGCCGTAAGAACCTGCGTGGGAGGTGGGAATAGACAGAGAAGTGCTGAGTCTTTAAGTATCTTTTATTCTGTCACGGTCCAAATATAATTAATGACATAGTGAAGTGGTAAAAATGAGGATGATGTGTTCCCATAACTGAGAAGTAAGGAAATGAGAGGAAACCTAAAAAGAAATAAAGCAATGGCTACACAAAATGTTAGTATCCTTACCTGTAGTAGCTTAAATGGAACTTAAAACACTTAAGCAAATGCTTTCTATGAGGGAAAGGCAGCATAGCTTATTTAAGTTTATCACATCTGGCTCTTATATTAATTTGTTTGTAGACATTTGTTTGCAGACACTATAGACATAATTTGTTTATTAGTCGAAAGCCTTTCGTGAAATTTCCCATCAGTGTTACTATGAAAAAAAGAAGATTGGGGGTAGACAATTTAAAAGGTATAGAAAGTCTTAGAGACATGAACCAAAAAATCTTTGGGGAAGAGAATTGTGATCAGTAGGTGCCTCCAAAAGCAAAGGGAGAGCTGAATGGGCTTAACGATTTATAAAAAATGATAAAAACCAGGTGTAGGCAGTGACTTATTTGAAGATATCCCTTGTCACTAAGCTAATTTGGAAATTCTAATGACTGTGAAATCAACTGATAACCATATACATAGAGAAAAAAGACATATTAATTTCAGGGGTGGAAAGTGCGTGAGGAACTAATTCAAATTAGATTTACCTATGTGTATCAGTTACAAACCAGGCCAAGAATCTGAGAGTCAATTGAGATATAATCTCAATGTGTATAGTCTAGAAAGTTAAGATTTTAAACAAAATATTGATCCTGGATTCAAAACAAAGGGATTATCTACCCTAGGTCAAAGAGTTATGTTGCTCTTATAGCAGAATTCCTCACACAGGTTTGCTTAACATACTCCATAATAAAATTATAAGAAATCAGAAAGTGCTTCCAAAGAAGTAATTTAAAAGATCTTAAAGATAGGTGAGCTCAAAGTTTGTAAGAGATAAGGGACAGTCTGGAAAGATGCTTAGGAGATGTGATTTATTAATTTTTTATTGGCTTTTTACTTGAAAAATTGCAAACCTACAGAGAAGTTGAAAGAACAGTATAATGAACACCCATGTACTGTTCCAACTTCACCTATAATTTATCAATTGGCATTTTTCTACAATCGTACTTTCTGTTTTTCCAAATTATTTGAAGGTAATTTGTAGATATCACATTGCTTTGTTCCTGATATTTAGCATGTCTTTCCAAAGAAGGAGGACATTTTCTTACATAACCACAACACCATTATCACATTATTACTAATGCATTAGTGCTACCTAATAAATGGTCCATCTTCTCAAATTTCTAAATTTTTCAATAATATTTTAGTCATTTTTCTAAAAAGCAAGAAACCAATCAGAAATTATTTGTGCATTGAGTTGTCATGTCTCTAATCATCTTAAACATGAAAATACTAACAACCTTTTTTCCTTTTTTTTTTTTTTTTTGGTCTCGTCATGACATTTATGAAGAGTCTGGCCAGTTGTTACATAGAATGGTAGACACTTGGATTTGTCTATTATCTTGTACTCTCCTCGTGACTGATTTCAGGTTAAATATTTTTTGATATGAATGCCGCATAGTGTGTCCCACCAGGAGGTATCCAGTGTCAATTTGCCTTATCACTGGTGATGTTAAACTTAATAATCACTTGGTTAAGGTGAAACCTGCCAGCTTTCTCTGCTACAAAAGTAACTTTTCCCATTTGTAATCACCAAACAATATTTGGAGTGATACTTTGAGGCTGTGCTGTGTTCAACAAGTTTTTAACCAAGAGTTTTAGTGTCCGTTGATGATTCATCCCTATTTTCTCATTCTTTCATTGTTTTACACTTACTAGCTGAGCATTCTTCTGTAAGGATAGGCTCCCTCTACCTTTTTAAAGGATCACCATGGCCTTGTGGATTTTTAAAATATTTAGTGTACACATTAAATATATATTTAATCTATTCCATATATATATATTTTGAGACAGAGTCTGTCACCCTGGGTAGAGTGCCATGGCTTTATCATAGCTCACAGCAACTACAAACTCTTGAGTTCAAGCATTCCTCTTGCCTCAGCTTTCCCAGTACCTGGGGTTACAGGTGCATGTCACCATCTCTGGCTAGTTTTTCTATTTTTAGTACAGACAAGGTCTCTCTGTTGCTCATGCTGGTCTTGAACTTTTGAGCTCAAGCAATCCACCTACCTTGGCCTCCTACAGTGCTAGGATTACAGCTGTGAGCCACCATGCCCAAACCTATTCCATAATTATTCTTTCTGATGCTCAAATTGTCCTGACTTCCATCTCCCTTTGAAAATCTCCATCAATTTTTCAGGATTTTCTTTCTGACCCAAGATATTTTAAATTCATATTGAACTTTTCCTATCCCAAATTTATAACCAACCATTTATCAAAGGAGTCCATTTAAAAATTATTTATTTAAAAGTGAAGAATAGTATTCAGACATTAAGATCTGATTCTCTCTGAATTTCTCATGTATCTGAACATGGTGTGAATGGGGCAGTAATGGCTTTTTGTTCTGGGCTCTTTTTTCAAGGATGCTTGTATAGTGAATAGCCTTGGATGATAAGAGATGATGTTTTTCTCTAGAGAAAGGGCAGGTTTGTTTACTGTCCAGTATAATAAAGGTAATGTCTCTGTTTGGGGGCAAATGTCAGATAGCTTTCTTTTTGTACAAGGTTCAGCTAAGTTCAGGGGTTTTTGCCTGTAATAAGATCCATTGTGTGTGCAGATGTCACCTGGCCCTTTTCACATCGCCCTGTGGAAATTGAGGTTGTGGAACTGGAGCAAATGCTGATACTCTGGCAACTCTATTTCCATGAGTAATAAATTCCTTTGTTGCCGACCTAGGAGTTTCTTGCAATCTGCCAGCATTCATGAAAGAAACTGTGACAGGCTAGCTTGTTAGGTTGCAAGTAGGATAATATTGCAGACTCTGTACAGTTCTTGACTTTGGAGAATAGGTGTGTTCACTGCCACTGATGTGTCATTGCTTTTATTCATTTTCAGTGATGAGAACCAGGAAATATATTTTTTAAAAGTCATGAGTTTGTACTAACACTTCCCATTTCAAACCAATGTCACTAGGTTCTCTCCTTCCCCTAATCCATATATACATCTTCCTTCTCCCACAGAAAGATCCTCAGTTCCTAAAAATATAAATATTTTTATTCATTTGCTCTTTCCTGCATTTCATATAAATTAGGATTATAATTATTATACCAAATCCATTAACCAAAAATCTTCTAAGTAAATTTCAATATTTTTGGTTCCTTTTGTCCTTAGAGTATATCATGCTGAGAATACAGAGTATATTATACTCAGATTACTGTATTATAAAACAATTTAATTGTTCTTGATTATATTATCAATCTGATATATAGTTAGGTTCATTTGTTCTTTTTTTTTTTTAGAGGGAGCCTCAAGCTATCCCCCTGGGTAGAGTGCCATGGCATCACGCTCACAGCAACCTCCAACTCCTGGGCTCAAGTGAGTCTCCTGCCTCAGCCTCCCAAGTAGCTGGGACTACAGGCGCCTGCCACAATGCCTGGCCATTTTTTGGTTGCAGCCATCATTGTTGTTTGGCGGGCACGGGCTGGGGATTCGAACCTGCCACCTTAGGTGTATGTGGCTGGCGCCTTAGCTGCTTGAGGCACAGGCGCCGAGCCGGTTCATTTGTTCTTAATTAACATTCATAAATTCATCATTCATCCTAATCAACCATATAGAATTTAATAGTTTATTCGATCAGGTTCCTATAAATGGGAATTTGGCTCCTAATATTTTACTGTTACCAGTAATGCTACATTGAATAAGCTTTTGTTTTTTTGGTGAAGGTTTATCTTCAGGGAAAATTCCTAAAAGTGAAAATGCAGGAACAATGTGTAAATGCATTTGCAATTTGGGTAGATATTGTCAATATCTTCCCAATGGATTATACCATTTTGCACTACTTTTTATAAAGTTAGAAAGTGCCTGATTCTCTCTCATCAGTAGTGTATATTGAAAAGCTCCTGAATTTTGGGCCAATGTGAGAGGTAAAAAATGAAATCATTATTTTGCATTTCTAATTATAAGTGAAATTATACATCTTTTCCTATGTTTAAGGATATTTATCATTCCCTCTCTTTTTAGCTGTCTGTACTTGTCTTCCTATTTTTCTATAGGGGTTTTAGTTTCTTTTTTCTTCACCTTGCTTTTTTAAATTTTAAAAATAATTTTATTTTGCTATAGCTGACATACAATAAATGGCACACATTTAAAATATATAACTTGATGAGCTTTGACACATGCATATGTATGAGAAACATACTGATTACTCCTCAAAATTTCCTCAAGCCCATTATAATCAATGCGTCTTTCCCTTCTCCCTCACTTCCACCCCAGGCAAACAGACTATGCTTCTGTCACAACAGATTCATATTCTACCAAATTTTCCATTTACTTTGAGGTTTCTCCATTCTAACTGGTGGGGATACACACTATTCCCAGTACTGTATAAACTCTACTCCTTTCTAGTGATTTCTTTCTCTGGCATCTAGAAGTTTCTTCACATGCTTGTGCTTATGGATACTTAGCTGGAGACTCAGGAGGACTCCTCTTCAGTTCTCTCGTGTTTTCTAGCTGCCTAGGCCTCTCCTTTCAATGCATTTCTCTCCCTCACATTCTGAGGTCCTGGGGATTAGGTCTTCAACATATGAATTTTGGGGGAAGGAACAAAATTCAGCCCATAAAAGGGGATATCAGATGTGGGTGTAAAATTTTGTCAAAATCAGTTTTAACATTGTTGGGGACAATAATTTTGTCCTTAGAATATAACTGTAGTAAATGGGTTTCCTAATATTGAATTATTCTTGTGTTATTAGAATAAATTTCATTTGAGCACAATGTATTGTCTTCCCAATGTAGTTTTGGATTGCATTTGTTAATATTTTTTTTAGGACTTCTTACATAAAATTCATAAATAAGGTTGGTCAGAAATTTTTTCCCTATTGGATATTAATGTTAAACTTGCTTTCTAAGTAAATTATAAGTTTTACTTCTTTTTTTTTTTTTTAATGCTGTAGAACAACTTATTTGCCATTGCAATTATCTAGCCTTTAATATTTTGGTAGAATTTGTCCATGAAACCATCTGTGCCTGGTGCTTTTGTATGAGGTAGTTCTTTAATAAAACTTACTGCTTTGTTTTTATACATCTTTTAAAACTTTGTCTTTTGGGGGATCAATTTGATAAACTGCATTTTCCTGGGAAACTATTCAGTTCATCAAGGTTTTCACATGCACTTAAAAAGTAACCTCTTATGACTTTCAAGATATCCTGATTTATGATCATTTTCATCTTACAATTTATTTTGTGAAATCCTATTTGCATGTATTGGTTTCAACTTTCTTCTTTGATGAATACTTATTCCTTGCTTGATGACATTATTTCCTTCATGAAAACCATATCACTAAATTAAAATCATGACATTTAGTTTTTTTAAAAGTTCTGTGAATTTGATAGGAAAATTATACTACATATTCCATCACAACCCAAGACAAAAATTTTTCACAGATAGAAAAAATATACAAATGGAATAATATAAATATAAGTAACAAACAGCAACTTGAAAGGAAATAAATATAGGTTGTACATAATATTTAACATGATAAAGATTTATTATATTCTCCAAAGGAGGAAGAGATGATTTGACAGTGGGTAGTGGGGGAGTCATTCTTTGAAAGGTGCATTCTTCTGTCTGCATGGTCTTTATCAGTTTTTTAACTTTAAAGAGTCCATGATTATTTTCACTCAAAATTCACTTAGAAATAAAGTTTCTAGCTATTAAAAACATCTTTAGGATAAAATACAAGGTAAAAATTAGATCACTTTGAAACACATGGAGACAGCTCATGAGTAACACAAACTGTAGAGCACAGATCTCTCAGTGCTCTGTGCCTAGGTGCACAGTGCAAAATATTTTTAGATTATTGGATCCAAACATAGAACTCAATTCAAATGTGCTCCTTTTTGAAATTTCCTGATTAGAAATACATTGAGTAAATTCATGACTGACTTTTGCTGAAATTATAACTCTGAAATATCATTTTTTACAGTGAATTTACTTAGCATATTGTGAGTTAAAAAGTAATTATATCAAGAAAAGCCTGGATAATCTTTTCAAGACATATTACAGTAAAAAGTCATTAAAATCAACATATTTTTACTGTAACATATTACATTAAAAAGTCATTAAAATCAGTCATTAAAGTCATCTGAACTGAATCTGTATTTTATTATTATTATTATTCTAATGGACAAGAAAAACTAAAATTATGCCTAAGTAGTTTATTTTGGCAGAGATATTGATGGTTCATCCAACATAATTGCTCCTTTAGACTCAGAACATTTTAGGCTATTTATTGCTAAATAAGGCCTTTCATGCTTTCAATCACAACTTTGATTTAGCTTTCCATGAAAATTTTTATTTTTGGATAAAATTCAAATATCTTCATTCTGTTGAAAGGTGTGCCACAACCTGGTTCTCACAAATCTCTCTAGATCTTTTATTTCATCTTTTCTCTAGAACTTTGTGTTCTAGTTATGTTGAAATACTTTTACTTTCTAGAATTTGACTTTGTCACCTGAAGGCTTAGTAAAAGCTGTTTCCTCATATTAAATACCCTCTTTTTTACCCTGATTTACTCATTACCTGTATTGAAATACTACATTGTATCTACGACTAGGCACAATCATGTGTGGATTAAAAATAAAATAAAACTACTTTTTGTTCTTTGTCTCATTCTCCCCTATTGAAGAGTTTCAGCTTAAATTTCACTTCTTTGGAAGAGACTTCTCTGTCTCCTATGTTAGGTCAGCCATTAAGTTCCCTTGCTACGTGCTTCCAGAGTACTCTGTATTTTCTTAATTACAATAGCCTTTATTGTAATACTAGCTTCATCGAATGCCTTCCGAATTCTCAAGAGCAGGCACTATGATTGCTTTATTCATTTCTGTCTCTTCAATATATAGGAATATCTTTAAGTATTTCTTAAATAGATGAATGAATAAATATGTATGCAAACTATTCCATGAAATTTATATATTTTAAATATATTTTTGTCAGTTCTACCATTAAAAAAATTTTGGACTTTTAACTCTGTTATTAAAGGGTTTTCCAACTTTATCATTAGAAAAGATTTTTTTATACAAAAATTATTTATTTGTATCTGTATCTACTTTCCTGCAATGAGAATGAAGGAATTCTGAAGCACAGGTACAGAATAAATAATGCCAGTTTGCTGTCATAATTTATTTATTCATAAAAAAGCCTACATTATAAACACTGTTTTGTTTGTCCTGTATCTTCTTTGGGAGATTGGCATAGAAAAATCATTAAAAATAATATGCTTTATAACTTGCAATCTGCTTTAAGCAATACATTTCCTATAGAGAAGGTAATTTGGATAAATAGAAAATTATTGTGGAGCAAATTGGAGGTTTGAGGGAGCATTTTTGGTAGTTATTTAGTTGCTTAAGGATTGAATATTGAATTTAAATTAGATTTTAACTCTTTATTTTGGAAGAATGGAGATGTTTAAAGCAGGATTGTTTAAAGCTTTTTTCATAGAGATTTAACCATTTTTTTTAGAATGGTGGTTTTATGTTGATTTTGCAGTTTTACCTACTCCATGGCATTTGAAAATAATATCAGGTTTATAATGATAATAAATATGATATGAAAATCCTAAAACAATTTCGAAAGATGGCTTAAGAACTATGAAATAATCAGCTTCAACCTGCACTAAATCAAGAAAAAAATTTTTCACTGCTTTAAAAAAAGCAGAAGAGCTCCATCTAGTGTTGAATAAAAGAATTGACTAATTTTTATTTGATTTAGAATTGTCCATTTTCTAAAAATTGTAATTCAAAATATTTTTCTTTGTATTCTATTCTATTTATAGCAATGTTATTGGTATTGTTCCCAAATTATATAGAATTAATTATTTTATAAACTAACTTACTTCTCATACAAATAGGCCTTTTCCTTTAACATTTTAAAAAGTTTTAGAAAATTTTCTCTTTTACACTTTCCCTTCATAATGGTGGCCATGAAGATGTAACTCACAGACTGAGAGCCCAGCTGGGCTTTGTAATCCATTCAATTCTTGGTTTGTGCCCAATTGCTGCTCTCACCAATGCCTGAGTACAGGAGAGGTACTGAGACTAACTTGGCTCTGGAAGACAGGTGAGGCTCCTTTGTCTGCCTGCTTAGGCTAGTGGACTTTCCCGTGGTTTTGATAAACCACTCTCAGACCGCACAGCAGTGTGGATGCTTCCGTTCAAACTTCTCTCCTTCTATCCTAATGGGGTGATATGTGGATGCAGTCTGACAGCTCTCTCAGCTTTACATGGGCTCCCACTCTATATCTTTTTATACAGGCCTTTCTCTCTAATAAAATCTCTGTATATTTAATCCTATATTTGTTTCTGTTTTTCTGAGATCCTGGATTAATACCACTTCCCTTCTGGAAGTTTTATGAAAATTGGGAAAGTGGAGATATTGGCTTTATTTTCTAATATCTAGGTGTTCTACTATCTGGTTCTTATGTGTTAAATTAGATTTTGACATCTTAAACTAAGATATGAAGCTTTTCTAGCTTTGCTGACTGTGCATGGTGTGGAAAAGGGCCACTGGGGCCACTTGGCTCTTTGATGTACAATGGCCACAGGTTGGACTCCTAACTAAGCCAACTGTGTTATTGTTTGCAATAGTAACAGGACATTTGGGTAAGAGTGATGATGAATCATTGTAAATCCAACACTTCTAGAAAAATACCTTCATGAATTTTTTTTTTTTTTTTTTGCTTAGAAAAAGAGGGACTTCAGTGTCACCTATGTATCCACACAACAAATTATACTGAGTGTTGTATTTCAATATTAACTGATGGTGATGATTCAAGGGCAGATTCAGATTTGTTTGACTTTGTCATTGAAACATGATTTCATTATTGGAATTAGATATTGACTGGAATGTTAATGTTGAATGAAAGACATTTTGTAGTTCCTGAGAGAAAGGCTGTGAGTACCAGTAACTTACAACTTCTGGAAATTGCCTCACTGATACACTATAAGATAAAGAACTCTAGGAAAATAAAACTTCACATTATTTTGTGATATGTTGGAAAGAACCATAGCTTGGGAGGTGAAGTGCCTGGCTAATTTTTTATTTTATTGTAAAAGGGTCTTGCTATGTTGACCAAGCTGGTCTTGAACTCCTGGACTCAAGTGATCCTCCATCCTCAGCCTCCCAAAGTGGTGGGATTATGAGCATGGAGCCACTGGACCTGGAGTAAGATAAAAAATTTTATGAAACAGCCACTTAAATAAACAAATATCATTTTAAGTAGGCCTTATTTTACTTTGCTTTTTTCATGTAAAATATATGGATTATAAACAAAAATGTTTTATCATTTAACTGCTCTTTGATAGGTTAAAAATGGGAACAAGGTGGGGTGTGGTGGCTTAGGCCTATAATCCTAATACTCTCAGAGTCTAAGGTGGGAGGATTGCTTGAGGTCAGGTTCTTGAAACCAGCCTGAGCAAGAGTGAGACCTGTCTCTACTAAAAATAGAGAAAATAGCTGGGTGTGGTTGTGCACCTTTGTAGTTCCAGCTACTTGGGAGGTTGAGGCAAGAGAATTGCTTGAGCTTTGGAGTTTGAGGTTGCAGTGAGTTATGATGATGCCACTGCACTCTAGCTGAGTGACAGAGTGAGGCTCTGTTGTTTGTTATGGGAGTGGGAGACATAGTTTCATTCTGTGTCCTTGGGTAGAGTGTTGTGACATCACTGTAGCTCATAGCAACCTCAAAGTCTTGGGCTCAGGTGATCCTCTTACCTCAGCCTCCCCAGTAGCTGGGGCTACAAATATGTGCCACCTAATCCCTCACTAGTTTTTCTATTTTTTGTAGAGATGGGGTGCCACTCTTGCTCAGGCTGGTCTCAAACCCATGAACTCAAGCAATCTACCTGCCTTGTCCTCCAGAGTGCTAGGATTATGAGCCATTGTGCCTGGCTGAGACTCTGTTGTGTGTGTATATGGGGGGAACAGAAATAAGTATACATTTAAATGGAATGAAAGATCTGAAAGAGATAGAGAAATAATTCTCTCCCTTCAATTTTTCCATTTTGGGGGCAGTGGTGGAGGGGAAACATTTTTACACCACCTGATAATTAAAGCAAAGAATGAAAGAAGACATCTTTATCTGTAAACCTGAGCAATGAACATTTTTGCTTTAATGCTTTTTTATTCTGATCCTTTGTAGGTTTTTACAGAAGGACATGAATAATGTAGCTTATTGACACTAATTTTGTTTTAGAACTGTCCTTGACAATGTTATTGTATTAGAAAATAGTCTCTATTAATTATTCATCTATAACTAAAACAAATAATTACACTATTTAATTTTGTTTATGCTTTATGCAACCATAACTGTGATAAGTATAACATTATTATTATGAAGTAGTTTAATTAGGCATCCTGACTCTGGTTAACTTAAGCAAAAAAAGAAAAAATAATATACCAATACCTCACACAGATTTTAAAGAAAAGCCAAACATCTCTTGACTGTGGGAAGTGCAGGAACAGGTACTGCACTTGAGGATCTGAGGAGCAAATTTTCAGCCTCTCTTTGTTCTCCCCAAGATTCCTTGGGGAGATTCCTTAAAGATTGGCTAACATTGCACTCTGGCCTATCCTTTGGTTCTGAGAAAATAACACACACACACACACACACACACACACACACTTCTAGGCTATACCAATTCCATGTGATAGACGAGGGGTGGTCATCCAATAGAAAGTGAAGATGTGCTGGTCAAGAAAAATAATGGATACATACTATTGATGTATTAAATTCAGATATTTTGCAAAGTTGCTTTTTGTTTGTGCTATAGTCATTTTCCTTAGTTACTGAGGTGACATGCAGTATCTGTTAAGTTATGACAAGTTCAGGTATTAGCCAACATGTTTCTTGATGTCCTTGTTTCTGCTAAGCATGTGCTTCCTGACCATGGGGGCATTGTTATTTTTTGATTCTTGATATTATATATCCCTGGAATGATTGCTACTGTGTAAAGTTAAGGCAAGGCACACTGGAACATTGCAGGTGTGCTTTTGGGACAGACTATGTGCATATTGCTGCTTTCTCTAAAAAAAGAGAAAAGAATGACTTCTATAACTGCTTGAGAAGAGATGTGTGTTTCACATTTGAAAAATTCTCACACAGCTCTGATTTCTAACACTATTGTGTATACATTACAATAATATCTACTATTTGGATCAGACATGTCTTGTTATTCTTATTTTTAGTAACATTTAAATCATTTTACACAATCAGATTCTATTTTTTATAAGTTTACTTTTTAAATAGTTATGAAAATATCGTTTAAATAATACAATTTATCTTTCTGTTATTAAAACAGATATTCTAGCAAGAAACACTAGAGGGCATTCACTGCTCTGTTCAAAGACATTATACACTTTTTATAGACATCTGCTCATATGAAATGCAATTTGTTTATGTGCTTGAAAAATTAAATGTGAACATTTTCTAAAATATTCTAGCATATTACTGAATGCTCACAAAACCAAATAACCAAAAATAGATAAGTCACACAAGAAAACCCAATACATATTAACATTATGTTGGAAACAAATCCTTAAAATAATTTTTGATGTGACTTAATTTCTCTTAAAATATGTCAACAAATAATGTAAAATATCAAGTTTTTAGAATTTCTAGCATAGAAAAGAAAACCTGATGTAACTTTACACTTTTTAAAAGCACATAGAATTTAAAAACACAAATAAATTATGTAGACTCAGCATTGAAGAGTTAAATTATATGTTTTCCATCTGTCATTTTAAGTTATCACTGAAGTTATCTTTAATTTCTATTCATAAACTTTCTTATTGCACTTAGCTGTTCTTTTGCTTTCTGTTCAATTTAACTTATTCATTTATTCATTCAACTCTTATTGGATACATTCTCTAATATTGTTTGAGTATTGTAATTCTCAAAATATTGAGTGTATGCCACAGCAAAATATGCTCAAATACTTTGAGGCCAAGTACAAATAGCCATGAACTTCTACTATAGAGATGGCAGAAAGAAGACACAGTTTATTTTAGCCTCAGTTTCTTTTTTCATGAGTTTTAGACTGGTCATATGGCTAAATATTTATTTGAGTTTAGATCATAACATAGAAAATAACATAAACAATTTTGTAGATAGATAACTTTATAAAACTACATAAGGCTTAACAAAAATTCAAGAAAGTTTATTATTTTTATATTTATATTTATTTGTGAAATTTAAAAACCCCAACTATCATAAATATGAATCTTAGTATATCCTTGTTCTGCTTTTAGCAACCTATTTTCAGATTGAGAAAGAATCTAATAAAACTTAAATAAATTTAAACAATATATAGGAAGTCCTTTAAGATAATGTAAGAAGTTGTTAGTGTGGGGTTTAAATTTTGCCTTGGATATTTATCAGATCAGTGTTTTCTTATGTAAAAATGGGGATGACAACTCATTTCCCCCTCCTTTTTGCGCCAATATTACTAAGAAATGATAATCTAGTTGATGGTTAGTGTCTAGGTACGTAAGAAAGTGGGAGAACACATGAGGATCAAGAAAAACAAAAGCAAGGGAACATTATGTCAAATAGGGAAAAGTTACAGAACTCTAAGAATGAAATTTTCAACTGTATTGTAAGGTAATAACACCAACCCCCAAGACGAGAAAAATATTACAAAGGGATATTTACATCTCTTTTAAGTCACTAACCTTATAATATGTTGGTTGCTGCATATGAATTATCTGTTTTATGGATTATTCTAACACACTTGGGAACTTGCACTGGCTTCTAATCAGCACTGTTTCTGATCTGTCTCCCATGTTATGAATCAGTGTGAGATTAGCAAATGTAGTAGAATATGTTAAACATGATTAGAAAAGTAACTATTAGCACTTCAAAAAAACACATGACTTTTGAATTATTCACTGTTTTTTCCTTTCCACTTCTAACTGGCTCCTTTAGTGTGGGTAATTAAAAAATTTCACTAATAAACTTGCCTTCTTTTGAGTATGGAATAAGCTCAGGGATAGCAAAGCGCAAATGGTACATCTTTTTCTTTTTAAACAGTGACTTCATTTTGGAGTAAGTGTTTTTGTTCAAATATTGTAGACAGGCTTTCGTGTGGAATAGAGAGTGTATTCTGGGAGGTAGGTGGTGGTGACATTAGAATCTGAAGGAACACATACAGTTTTAAAAAGTATATTTAACTGCGTAATTACTTTGATGTGTTCTTAACTGTTATTTTATATAGAAATTTCAAATACATTTTAAAAGGGCCTGACATTTTTAGATTCATTAGAAAGCGGCAATAGATTTAAAAGAGGGTTGAGAAACAGAAAATAGTGGGCAGCTGATTTTAGCACAAGAGGATCCTTTGCTTTGTGAAAGAAATGCTATAAGGTTCCTGGGCAAATAGCACATGATTTGGTCTTTAAAAATTATACTTATTCACATTTTGGGGGACTATATCTACTTTGAAAAGAGGCACATCTGGAGGTATATTTTCTTTCTTTTTTTTTTTTTATTTTTTTTTTATTAATTGATAGCTGTATACATTTATGCATGCATGGGGTACAGTGTATATTTTTTCTTTTGATCCTGATAATATACTGGGAAACTCCCAGTTCTAATAACTATCCAAGAAATTGAGTCATTTAGGGTAACAGCATACACCAACAGGGAAATTTCTCCGACAGAATCTTGTGAGTACACTTGGGACCTTGAAAAAGTACAAGAAGCTTGTATGTCACCCCCTCCTTATCAATCCCAAGTCCATGTCTAATTGCTTCCGTTGATATTTCACTGCCCTAACATTTTGTCTATTCCTTATTTTCTGGAACCTGCCTCACCCTCAGCTTGCCAGCCTGACTTCTGCTTTATAGTGAAGAGGCCATGCTACATGGTTTCTTTAGCTTTCTCCATTTTTGGCCTCAAAATTTCCTATATTATTATCCTCTAATCAAAGTCTTTAGTGATCTATTTGCATATTTCAAATTGAGCACATGTTCTTCAGCCTGGTATTTAAGTCCTCTATAATTGGTTTTCTCAATATAGCTCTCATGACTTCATATTCTATTCTCTGCACAAAGTCAAACTCATTAATTTGATTTTTTCTGATAATATACTATATTTTCTCAACTTTTTACATTTCCTCTTATTGTGCTATTTACTAGGAATACAGCATTTTCATTTTCATCTGTAAAAATTCAATCTATCTTCGAGATACATCTATATTTCAAGTACTTGGGTAAGCCCTCCTTGTTGTTAGGTACATGTGAACCCCTCTCTACTTGCTTCTTTTTTCTGAATTATGCATTCAATTTATCTCTTTACCAGATCTTGTAATCTACCTTATATTGTAGGTACTTTATATTTGTCTTGTAGTCTGTCCTTGAGAACAAAGGAGTATTTTTTTTTTTAATTTTTGAGACAACATTTCACTTTGTCACCTTCAGTAGAGTGCCTTGGCATCATAGCTCACAATAACTTCAAACTCTTGGGCTTAAGAGATTCTTTTGTCTCAGCCTCCCAAGTACCTGCGACTTCAGGTACCCACCACAATGCCCAGCTATGTTTAGAGATGGGGTCTTGCTCTTGCTTAGGCTGAGCAAACCTGTGAGCTCAGGCAATCCAACCGCCTGGACCTCCCAGAGTGCTAGAATTACAGGCATGAGCCACAGTGCCCGTCTCTAACAAAGGAGTATTTTATTCACACTTTTATCTTTTCATGCAATGTCCAAAACAGAGCTTGACGCATAGGAGATGCTCAATAAATAGTTCTTCAATTGAAGTTAGCTTCCAAATTGAGGTTAATTTTCACAAACTTTCTACTGGCTCATCTCCCATGAATATAGCAGAACTTTAAAATAATTGAAGCCATTCAAATTGTAATACAAGTCTGCACTCATTAAAACAGCTTGATACTGGCATGCAAGTAGACAGATCAATGGAACAGATTAGAGAAGCCAGAAATAAACCGTATACCTGCAAGCAACTGATCACTGAAACAGAGGACAAAAACATACACTGGGGAAATGACACTCTATTCAAGAAAATTGGATAACTATATACAGTGCTAGGAAAAATTGTATAACTATATACAAAAGAATAAAACTAAATCCCTATCTCTTACCATATACAAAAATTAACTCAAGATGGATTAAGGGTTTAAATGTAAGACCTGAAACAATAAAAATTCTAGAAGGAAACCTAGGAAAATGCTTCTGAACATTGGCCTAGGCAGAGAATTTATGACTAATACCCATAAGCAAATGCAATAAAAACAAAATGGACAAGTGGGACTTAAACTAAAAAGCTACCACACAGCAAAAGAAATAATAAAGTTAACAGACAATCTAGGAAATATATTCACAACTATGTGTTCAACAAAAGCCTAACATTTAGAATCTATAAAGAACTGAAACGACTAAGCAGAATAAATTCAAACAACCTCATTAAAAAATGGGCAAATGACATGAACAGGCATTTTTTAAAAGAAGTATGCAAATGGCCAACAAACATATGGAAAGAATTCTCAAAATCAGTAATTATCAGAAAACTGCAAATAAAAATGACATTGCGATTTCATCTTACCTTTGTTGGAATGGCAATTACTATTATTATTTTAAATTTCAGAATATTACAAAGATGGGGCCTTTGAGAGATGATTACTGCCCTTATAAAAGGCCCCAGAGAACTGCCTTACCCAATTCACCATGTGAAGACACAGTAAGAAGTTGGAACAAATGACACGAACCATGCTGGGTACTCTGATCTTGGACTTTCCAGCCTTGAGAACTGTGAGACATAAAGTTCTGTTGTTTATGAGCCTTCCAGTTTATAATGTTTTGTTGTCACAGCCTGAATGGACTAAGGTACCTATGTTGTTTGCTTTTCTAATCTTAGCATTATTTTAATTTAATATAGTTATGTATCACTTAATAACAGGAATATGTTCAGAGAAATGTGTTAGCCAATTTTGTTGTTGTGTAGACATCACAGAAGGTGGTTATACAAACCCAGATGGCATAACCTACTTACACACCTATACCATATAGGCCTCGGTTACAAACCTATATAGCATGTTACCGTATTGCATATTATAGACAATTATAATACAATGGTTAAGTATTTGTGTATTAAACATAGAAAAGACCTGGTAAAAAATATGATATAAAAAGTAAAAATTGGTGCATTTGCATATGGTACTCACCATGAATGGAGTTTGCAGGACTGGAAGTTGCTCTGGGTGAGTTAGTAGTGAATGTGAAGGCCCACGACATTACTGTACACTAATGTAGACTTTATAAGCACTGTATACTTATACTGCACTAAATTTATAAAAATATTTTTTTCTCCAATGATAAATTGACCTTAGCTTACTGTAACATTTTTTACTTTTCTAAAGTACTTTTTTTACTTTTTAATTTTTAAAGAATAGCACAGCTTGAAAAACATATTTTACAACTGTAAAATGTTTTCTTTCTTTATATCCTCATTTCACTAAGCTTTTTCCTATTTCTAAATTTTGTTTACTTTTAAAAATTTTTGGCTAAAAACTAAAACACAAACGCACATGTTAGCCTGGGCCTACACAGGGTCAGGATCGTCACTGTCTTCCGCCTCTATATCTTGTTCCACTGGAAGGTTCTCAGGGGCAATAACATACATGGAATTGTCATCTCCTGTGATAACAATGCCTTCTTCTGGAATACTTCCTGAAGGACCAGTCTGAGGCTGCTTTACAGTTAACTCTTTTTTTTTTTTAAATAAGTAGAATGTGTACACTCTGAAATAACAATAAAAATTATAGTATAGTAAATATATAAACCAACAACATAGTCATTTGTTTTTAAGTATTATACACTGTACATAACTGGATGTGCTATACTTTCATAAGACTGACAGTGCAGTAGGTTTGTTTACACCAGCACCACACAGAGATGTGAATAATGCATTGTGATACAATCTTGTGATGGCTACATGAATAAGAGTTTCTCAGCTTCATTGTAATCTTACGGGACCACTGTCATACATATGGTCTATTTTTAGCCAAAATGTTATGCATGACTGTATTTGAAATGTTTAATTAATAAAAATTTTACTTGACTTATTACAACTGAAAAGATCTCAGAAAAATTAATTCATTTCACATCTTTTTCAAAAAGCAGGATAGGGACTTTGAAATAATTCTCACTTTTCTTCTTCCACATTTTCTGTACCAAACTGTGCATTAAGCTCAGTTCATTGAACAAAATTTAAAAAAAAAAAATCCAAGAATAGAGAATGGAAATATCATGAATCTAGGCCTCCTGCCCTCCCTTTCTTTCTGAAGACTTGGTGTAGAAACAGAGAGGGGTGATAATGTTTATACTTGTTTTTTTTTGTTGTTGTTATAACAAGACATCCTTTAACTCAAAGTGGCTGAGCACAATGTAGGCTTATTATTACTCATGTCACAGTTTGGGGCAGGTGAGGAAGCCTTTCTGGGCAACTTTCTTCTTAGGGATTTAAGGTCTTTCCTTAATGCCATCTTGGATTACTTATGTCCAGCTCCATAGATGCCAAAAAGAGAAGGGGGAGGGGAGAAAGAGAGAGAGAGAAAGAAAGAGAAAGAGAGAGAGAGGAGAGGAGATAGATAAGAGTGAGTGTGAGACATATTATGTGAGAACTTTTTTTAAGGAGTAGATTTTTAAAACCTGACATTCTTAAGGCTGAAACTCACATTCTTAAGGCTGAAATTAGTCACATGGGCCCACTAAGACGCCAGAGTATTGAGAAATGTAACCCTCCTGTGTGTCCAGAAAGAAAATGCATACATATTATACATATGTTTAGTGCATACATATTATATATAGTTCCTACTATAGCATAAAGATAGAGATAGAAACATAGAGAAATAGCAGTATATGGAGAAAGAGAAATGGGAATATAATTGTGGGACTATTTATTTATGTTTACTCTTTTTCGTGTTAAGTGACTGCCTTTAGATTTCTGCTATAAAAAACAATGAGAAAATGAATGAAGAATTTGAATTCAGTATTGCTTATCACTATGCAGGTTGAAGAAGCAGAGCAGAATACTGAATCACAGGATTTGTCTTTAGTTTCTAAATGAAGCAATCTGAAAATTACCTTTAGCGCATTTCCAGTGAAATCTGGAGCCATAAGAATAATCTGAACTTGGCTAGCTTTCTAATAAACTCCATGACATAAGACTTAAAGCCAGTGGTGTGTTGGTAAACTTGCTGGAATAATATGTAGGGTGGAAGGAAGCCCTGTTTTGGAGCATTTGAGAATTTCCATCACTGGTAAGTTTGAAAAATTAATGAATATTTAACAATTGGTACTCTAAGTTGGAACAAGTAAGGGGAAGCATACCACCACTTAACTCTACTCCTACATTCGTTTGAGCCCAGGAAACTTTTTGTATGTTTTCTTGGGTAGGCAACCAACAGCCATCGCTGCTACTCCCCCACAACTGCCACCAAGGATTGCTGCTTACAGTGGGCCATGCCCTGCACTGGGCACTTTATGAATATGATCTTTTCAAATCCTTAGAACTACCCTTTGAGGTAGGCATTGTTATTTCCATCTTCCAAGTGACAAAACCAAGGCTTGGCTATTCCAAAGTCAAACAGTTAGTAAGTAGCCGAGCGAGGATAAAAAATATATAAATCTTAATATAGACTAAAACTAGGAATGCTTTGAAGCTCAAATCTGTAGCAGACATTGCCATCTGGGGAATAAAGAATCAGATTTAGAAAACTTCTAGGGATTTTTGAGTAATTTTCAAAGAACTAAAAACTATCATTCAAGACTCATAATAAGCCCTTCTTCACTTTTAGACTTTATCTGGCACTGAAGTGTTACAAGTACCCTAATATGTCATTTAAGTTTTTAGGTTTTGAAAATATGTCTATAGGCTCACCTCCTTTTATTGTTCTTTGCTTGATTGCATGTAGCAGATAGTGTATTTTACAAACTGAAGGTTTGTGCAACCCGCATAAAGCTAGTCTGTCAATGCCATTTTTACAACAGTGTGTGCTCACTTCGTTTCTCTGTGTTACATTTTGGCAATTCTCACATTATTTCTAACTTTTTCATTATTATTATATTTGTTATGATGATCTGTAATCTGTGATCTTGATGTTACTATTGTAATTGTTTGGCATGAATCATGCCTACATGAGAGAGTGAACTTTACTGATAAATATATGTCTTCTGACAGCTCCACCCACCAACCATTTCCCCTTCTCTTGCTTTCTCTTCAAGCTTCTCTATTCCCTGAGATAGAACACTGTTGAAAAGGGCCAATTAATAACTCCACCATGGCCTGAAAGTCTTCAAGGGAAAGGAAAAGTCTTACATCTCCAACTTATACCAAAAGCTAGAAATGATTAAGTTTATTGAGGAAAGTACTATAAATAGGCTGAAAGCTAGTCCTATGGCACCAAACATCTAATTTGTGAATGCAAAGGAAAAGATCTTAAAGGAAATTAAAAGTGGTACTTGACCGAACACAAGAATAACACAAGCCTTATTATTGATATAGAGACAATTTTACAGGGTTGGATAGATGAAACCAGTTATAACATTTCTTATGCCAAAGCCTAATCCAGAGCAAGACTCTAACTTTCTTTAATTCTGTGAAGGCTGAAAGAGGTGAGGAAACTGCAGAAGTGAAGTTGAAAGCTAAGTGAGGTTGGTGCATGAGACTCAAGGAAAGGAGCCATCTTTGTAACTTAAAAGCGCAAGGTGAAGCAGCGAGTGGGTATGGAAAAGCTGCAATATGTTATCTAGAAGATCTACCTGAGATCATCGATGATGGTGCCTATGGTAAATAACAGATTTTTCAATATATATAAAACTGCTTTCTAAAATGGAGGAAGATACTATCTAGAACTTTTATGGTAACAGAGGAGACGTCAATGCTTGGCTTCACAGTTTGAAAGGACAAGCTGACCCTTTTGTTAGAGGCTAATGCAGCTAGTAACTGCAGGTTGAAGCTGATGCTCATTTAACATTCCAAAAGTCCATGGGTGATTACGAATTATGCTAAATCTACTTTGCCTAAGGCATGGCACATCTGTTTACAGCATGCTTACTGAATGTTTTAAGCCCATTATTGAGAACAACTGCTCAAAAAAAGAAAAAAAGATTGCTTTCCAAATATTATAGCTCATTAACAATGCACTTAGTCACCCAAGAGCTCCAATGGAGATGTACAAGGATGTGTGTGTACACCAAGGAATCATTTAGACTTTTGAGTCTTATTATTTAAGAAATACATTTCATAAGGCTTTAGCTGCCATACTTGGTGACTACTCTGATGGATCAGGGAAAAGTAAATTGAAATCTTCTGGAAAAGATTTACCATTCTAGATGCTACGCACATTCATGGGAAGAGGCCAAAACATCAACATTAACAGGAGTTTGGGAGAAATTGATTCCAGGGCTCATGGTTGATTTTGAGGGATTCAGATTTTAGCAGAGGAAGTAACTGCAGATGTGGGAGAAATAGCAAGAGAACTAGAATTAGAAGTGGAGCCTGAAGATGTGACTGATTTGCGCAATCTCATGATATTCTTTTAACAGATGAGGAGTAGCTTCATCTGGACGAACAATGAGAGTGGTGTCTTGAGGTGGAATCTACTCCCAATGAAGATGCTGTGAACACTGTTGAAAAGACAACAAAGGATTTAGAATATTATATAGACTTAGTTGGTAAAGCAGCCACATGATTTGAGAATCAACTCCAGTTTTGAAAGAAGTTGTACTGTGGGTAAAAAGTCATCAAACAGCATCATGAGGGACAGAGAAATCTTTCGGAAAGGAAGAGTCAGTCAACAGAGCAAACTTCATTTGATGTTTTCATCTAATGTCTTTCTTTATAAAATTCATTCTTCATTAGATGTTTTCATCTAATGTCTTTCTTTATAAAATTCTTTTTTCTATAATCCATGTAGTTTACAAGAGTGTTGGGATGGAGAGAAGTTAGTGGAAAGCACTCTTGGACTGGAAAAGGCTTTCTGCACAAACAACTGCTATTTGCAACTCAAACTGCTTATCAGAGGAGAAAAAGGATAGATTCCTTCATTCAGTACATTTACTGGTGTCTGCAGATCATGACTTTGTGGAATATTTCAAAAACTTGCTGCATGCCAACATCAAGCAGCCAGCACCTTGATCAGTCAGCAGACTTTAACAGCAAGGCAAAACCCCTCTATCAGTAAAAAGATTACAACTTGCTGGAGGCTCAGATGATTATTAGCAATTTTTTAGTAAATTATTTTAAAATAAAGGCATGTGCATTAGTTTTTAGACATAATGCTATTGTACTATTAATAGAGTATGGTATAAAGTAAATCACTTTTATATGCATTGGGAAACCAAAAACATTGTGTGGCTCACTTTATTATGACATTTGCTTTATTATGGTGATCTACCAAACCAGCAATATCTCCAAGGTATATCGATACTTTTTTCTCTAGTTATTTTTAACTAGCAGGTTTTAATGTACAGAGAAATGTCCTATATACAATAATGTATTTAAAACAAGTTATATATTTGAGCAATATAAAAATAACTGACAAAAAGATTTTTTGTGTAAGAAAAATATTTAACCAACTAGAAATAGATACCAATGAAGAAATAGATTTCACTGGAATATATATAAATCAGACAAATAACCATATATTATTTTTTATTTTATCACACTTGTATACTTATGATGATTAATTATGCACAATCATGCACTTAATGAATTTTAAGATGAATGAATTATTTAATGTTCTATGAACCTTTTAGCTAAAAGTCTATAGGTAGATAAGAACCGTAAAGGGAAAAATACTTCAGTTAAATTAATCCTTTTGTGGTGAGATCTGTAATCCATTTATGTCATACAAATATTTTTAAAAAACTAAAAGTTTATAAAATTTTACTACAGAAGTATTTTTTAAAATATCAGAGTTTAAAAAATATCAAGACTGTCAAAACACATTACTTAGTTTTAGAACTTTGAAAATTGCATAAATTCTAAGTCATATGGGTTGTCCACTTATTCGAATGGTATAAAGTTGCTTAATTAAAGGATGTGTTTTAATCATGTGTAGCTTTCAGTAATCACCCTTTTGTACCATTCCAAAGGTAGAATTGTTCTGAAAGTAAGTTATATGTTTTCCACATAAGATTATTTTGTTGTTGCCTAAAACTTGATTTTGACTGTCAGTTTAACATAGCAAAGTGGATGTTTATAGATTATATGACAAATGAAATACAATTGATTTTATTATTGGTTTTTAATCGTTAAGTGCATCTGAATAAAGAATTCTGAATCTCAAATCCTAGAGAGTAACATGCATTTTTTGGTCCCGAAACAATTTGTCCCTCTCTTTCTTCTGCCATCCCCACTTGGGACTGAGCTATTTTGTACAATATTTCATGTCAACTGGTCAATGCGACATTTAACTGCAGTTAAAATAGAGTAAGATGTTTAAAATATGGAAAGATATTGAAAAGCTTCTGGAATTCAAAGGTCATCACACATCTCACTCTCCTTTCTTCCCTCCCTCCTCTCCCCTTTCCTTCCTTCTTTCCTTCCTTCCTTCCCTCCTTCTTTCCCTTCTTTCCTTTATCCATCTCCCCTCCATCCCTCCCTCTCTTTCTCCTTTTTCTCTTATCTCTTCCTTCCATAATTAGTTATTGAGCTACCATGGAGATACATGAGTAAGATAAATACCCTATCTTTTCAGAGGCCCAGCTCTAGCCCTTAATGTATATGGAGGTCCTTAGTTCACTTTTGGAGTAGTTGTGAGACTTTGGATTTTAATCAAACTTATAAACAGCATGTTGATATTTATAGTGATGAATGTACCCCTGGTATTGGCTAGGTACTATATTAAATTCTCAGTACGAAAATGTCGTGAGTCAAGCTGAGATTAAATAGCTCCTTGACAATAATGTCAATATAAGCAATTGGATGATCCTAAGCCATTGTGCCAAGTTCTGGGTCTTCATATTCCTTCTTCACTAGTGAAATTGTTCTTACAGGACACCTTCTTTCTAATGTCTTTCTTTATAAAATTCTTTTTTCTATAATCCATGTAGTTTACAAGAGTGTTGGGATGGAGAGAAGTTAGTGGAAAGCACTCTTGGACTGGAAAAGGCTTTCTGCACAAACAACTGCTATTTGCAACTCAAACTGCTTATCAGAGGAGAAAAAGGATAGATTCCTTCATTCAGTACATTTACTGGTGTCTGCAGATCATGACTTTGTGGAATATTTTAAGATATTAAATTTTTACTGACCTAACTTTTGCAGTCCAGGTTTAAATGTCTAACCTAGTTGCATACCTAGCTGTTCTCTGTATGCACCAAAGTCACCACAGGCTTCTCCAACCTGGTTAGACCCTTAGACTTCCTTAACTGTGTCTTCTGTTTAGCTGTCTAAAATCTAATTCACAAAGAAACACATTTAGAAATCATCTCACAGTAGATTTTTTCATCTTGCTCATTATCTTGTACAGATAGAGAATCTTATTCATTTCATAATGATTTCAGATACACAGACTCACTCACGTTAGGAGAGAGAAGGCACTCTAAGAATAGTTTAATTCTTTTGTCTGAGATCAGTTTTATAGTTAGGCTTGAAAAAACCTTATGTTTTTCAATTCTATAGTTGTTCTCATGCACTGTGATAAATAGTAGCATATCTGATTTAAATATATAGCCAATTATATATACCTTATGGAAAAACAATAAACCAATTAGGTCTTACTATGATAGTAGTACCCCACTAAACTTTTCAGAATAAGGATGATACATGGGACATTAGAAATGATCAGTTTACATATCCTACATTAGCATGCAATTGTTATTCTAGCTCCTTCCCACAAATCTAAAGTCATTTAAACAATTCTTTATATATAAGGCTAGTTGAAATCTGGATGGAGATTGTAGGAATGATTGAAAGACCATAAGGGACCATATAAGACAAGACGAATTAGGAATATTCAAAAGGTAATATGTGTTTGAGGTAGTGCATGTGTATATATGCACATAGTTGTATATAAAATCTCTTTGCTTAGTACAGAACAGAGTCCTTTAAAAAATCAGTCCACAGAACAGAATGGTATCATAGAAATCTTTAGACTGCCTGGATAATGAAGTGTTAGCTGAGACACTTTGAACAAATGCCAGTATTCTGCAGGGGAGGGATTTGAACCAAGTCTTGGTACACTTTGTTTAGCATACAAGTTGAACAAATGTCACCAGTTTGGCTGATTCTGAATGTAATTCTTTCTTAGCTTAGTCATAAAACAGGTCTTTAGTCAAACATGATTTCAGCAACTTGCTCAATTTTAGGCTATGTGAGATAAGTTGGCAAACAGGACATCATCTAAATATTAATTGGGCAACTTTTTTAACCAGTACACATGCTTCTGAGAATATATCCATCAGGGCTCAACCAGAGATGCAGAAGCAGTAGGAGATATACATTAGGAGATTTATTGTAAGGAATTGGCTTATAGGTTATGGGAGCTGGCTATAAAAGCCTGAAATCTGTAGGGCAGGTGGAACGTCCTCCCCAGGGAGGCCTCAGCTCTTTTAAGGCCTTTCAAGTGATTAAAGCTGACCTACCCAGATTATCTAGGATAGTTTCCCTTATAAACGTCCATTGGTTACGGGCTTTACACTGTCTCACATCTATAAAATGCCTTTCAACGACACCTGGGTTAGTGACTGAATAACTGGAGGACTATAGCCTAGCCAGGGTGACATATCAAAAGACTATCACAATAATCTAAAGAAAAAGCCTAAATACAGAATAAGCTTTCTGTGAAAATCTGCTCAAATCCTGGAAATAAGTAAAACATAAAAATATTAAATAATAAATAAATATAAAATGACAGGTAAGTAGTTAAATTATGATACATTTATATGAGAGGTCTGTTATTAGAAAGCTTTTTAATTGTATGGAGAATTTTTAAAATTTAATAATGTTTAAAAATTCAAGAGACAGATGTGTAAGTACTACTTTAATCATTTGAATGAAAAAAAGGATATTCAACAAAATATTAGAACAGTACCTTGGGATGCCAGAAATCCCTATTATTAATAGTTTTTTCTTTCTACATTTACATTTTTCAAGTTTTATGAAGCATGTACTATTATTTTCCTTTGGCATGTATTATTTTTATACAGGAAATTACCATTCTAAAAATGATTGTTACAAATTTTCAAAATATGTTAAATCAAGGGCATTTCAATTGCCATTAAGCCAGGAGATTTACATTTATTTTTGCCAGGAAATTTGCAAGATTATTATTAAAGATGCATAGAATCTTATGCTATCACTATCATAGATTATGGCTGAAATGTCTAATTTGCCTAGTGCACTTTTAAGAAATGAAGAAAAATATATATAGGTCTCAGATTCATAGGGATTCTTTTTTACAAGTGAGAACAAGAAATTATGAGACTTCATTTCCAGATTTTCTATTTGATTCCAAATATCTATGTCTCTATTTTTTTTTTTTTTTTTACAGTTTTTGGCTGGGGCTGGGTTTGAACCCATCACCTCTGGCATATGGGGCCAGAGCCCTACTCCTTTGAGCCACAGGCACTGCCCTCTATGGCTCTATTTTTGTGCCAGTAGCATGATGTCTTGACCACTATGGCCTTGTAGTACAGCCTAAAATCTGGTATAGTGATGCCTCGGGCTTTGTTTTTGTTACTAAGAACTGCCTTAGCTATACAGGGTTTTTCTGGTTCCATACAAAACGCAGAATCATTTTTTCCAAGTCTTGAAAGTAGGATGTTGGTATTTTAATAGGGATGACGTTGAATCCGTAAATTACTCTAGGAAGTATAGACATTTTAACAATGTTGATTCTTCCCAGCCATGAGCATGGTATGTTTTTCCATTTGTTGATGTCCTCTGCTATTTCCTTTCTTAGGGTTTCATAATTTTCTTTATAGAGGTTCTTCACCTCTTTTGTTAGGTATATTCCTAAATTTAATGAAATTTAATGGATTTAATGAAACTGAAAAGTTTCTATACAGCCAAGGAGGCAACAACCAAAGCAAATAGACAACCCACTCAATGGGAAAGGATATTTGCATATTTTGAATCAGAAAAAAGTCTAATAACCAGGATCTATGCAGAACTTCAATTAATCTATAAGAAAAAAACCAACAATTCCATACATCAATGGGGAAGAGACATGAATAGAATCTTCTCTACAGATGATAGATGAATGGCTACTAAGCATATGAAAAAATGTTCATCATCTCTAATTATTAGAGAAATGCAAATTAAAACCACCTTGAGATATCATCTAACCCCAGAGAGAATGGCCTATACCACAAAATCTCAAAACTGCAGATGCTGGTGCAGATATGGAGAGAAAGAAACGCTTTTGCATTGTTGGTGGGACTGCAAACTAATACAACCTTTTTGGAAAGAAGTATGGAGAAACCTTAAAGAACTCAACCTAGACCTCCCATTTGATCCTGCAATCCCATTACTGGGCATCTACCCAGTAGGAAAAAAACCCTTTTATTATAAAGACACTTGTACTAGGCTGTTTGTTGCAGCCCAATTTACAATCGCTAAAATATGGAAACAGCCTAAATGTCCTTCAACCCAGGAATGGATTGGTAAGCTGTGGTATATGTATACCATGGAATATTACTCAGCTGTCAAAAATAATGGGGATTTTACAACATTCGTATTAACCTGGATGGAGGTGGAACACATTATTCTTAGTGAAGTATCACAGGAATGGAGAAGTAAGAATCCTGTGTATTCAACTTTGATATGAAGACAATTAATGACAATAATGACATGGTGGGACACGGGGGAAGATTCACAGCTCATATTTTCCTCTTTTTAACTTCATAGCTGGGCAGAAAAATCTTTAGAGTTTGGAGTTATCACAAACTGGGTAAATTCTGGTCTAGCCTAAAATCTCTCCTCCCTCGCTTTCTACAACCAAAAATATGGCTGAATTAAATATGTTATTACCAGTTGAAGTAATTAAGGCTTCTAGTAACTATGTTTATTAGACACATTTCTTAGAAAGGGGATAATAGATTTCCTTTTATTCTGTGGTTCACACTTTAGGAGTATTTTATTCATACAGTCAACTGACCAATATTAACTGAGCTCCTACTACGTACCAAACATATTTCTAGACTGTGAGGATCTGGATGGGAAAGGGAACCAAGTCTTTCCCATAAAGGAACACACAAGGGGCATGAACAAGAACAAACATGTGTATAATACATATGGCAATAAACACCTAAAGTATGAGGATAGAGACTCTGTGGTCAGGGAAAACCTTTCTGATAGGAGACCTGGCCATGTGACTGTGTTAAGGGCATTCACAGGAAGAGGGAGCAAGAGCAAGGACCCTGAGCTGGGATTGTGTGTGGTGTATTTGATAGAATATCAAGGAGATTGTTGAGGCTGGAGAGGGCCAAGGACAGTATTACAGGAAATGAGCTCATAGAGGTGGAGGCAGGGGAAGAGATGTGAGCATATGTGTTCTCTGCCTTACTGGGTTAAGTGGAAGTTGAGGGCTCCGTTGTTAGATGTGGGAACATACACTTAACTGTGATGGTCATATTTTTCTGAGAATAGCTCACAAGTAAATAAAATATTTTAATTTCAAATGCTACAAGGTTGGACAATTAAGTTTATGAACTCATCCTAGAAAAAGTGCTACATACCTCATTGCTGAATATCACTGTGGTCCCCTTTGAGACACTCCCGTTGGCCACCCGGTGACCATAGTGATATTTAGCAAGGAGGGATGTAGCATTTTTTCTAGGATGAGTTTGTGAACTTAATTGTCAAACCTCCTAAAACAACAGCTGTCATGGCAATTCCAGAAAAAGAGTTCTGAAATTTCTCAGAGGGGTGGCCTAGGTGCTGGTGTTGGTGCATAGCTTCTCACGGGAGTACCTCAAAGGTGACCATAGTGATATTAGCAATGAGGTATGTAGCACTCTGTCTAGGATGAGTTCATAAACTTAATTGCCTGATCTCATATGATTAAATCTTGAATGTAGGTATAGATTTTGTGCTTGAACAGTGTTTTAAATGTAAGATATTTGAATTAGAATTGAATTAGAAGAAACTATAGTAATCCAGTACATATTTTAAATAAACTTTATTCTTTTCTTTTATGAACACTGTCAATATTTTTTTTTCTTTTGTGAATGAGTCAATTACTACCTAGAAAGGATAAGTAATTATAACATAATCATAGCTTGTAGCATTCTGTGTCAAGCACTTTGCTTTATACATTTACTTTTTAGCAGCCGTGTGAGGTAGGCATAATTATCCTCATTTAATTTAATTTAATTTATTTAGACAGGGTCCTGCTCTGTTGCTCTAAGCTGGAGTGAAGTAGTGTAATCATAGCTTACTGCAGCTTCAAGCTCTTGGGTCCAAACGA
>NW_003852488.1:5676088-5678825 GCF_000181295.1 Otolemur garnettii | reverse complement strand
GAACACCCAGGCTGAGAAGTTAAGTAACTTATCCAAGATCAGAGCTCTAACAAACTGCAGAGCTGTTTAAAGGCAGTTGCAATCTTTCTGTCTTCTGACAATACTACTGCTTTTAAGAAAGGCTTTCTGAAGATTACTGCTTAACTTTTAGACATGAAAAAAATTCTAGTATCTAAACTGCTTGAGTTTTGGGACAATGCCTTCTATTTTCCTTGTGTTTGACTCCAAAGCCCAGTTGACCACCATGCTCTACTGCTTCAAATTGATAATGTGTTCCAAGTTGCTACTTGGAATAGTTGGGTCTCAAACCACCAACTCAACCCATTATTTTTCCAGTTTGATGTCTTCTTCAAGATACCACCCTACTCATTGAACACTCTCTGACCTCTCCAGCCAGCAAGACCTGGACTGTGCAGGGAAGTAGAGGGGTGTGGAAGCCTTTCCCTCATCACTTCTCCTGGTGTCTGAGCCCTGTCTTCTAGTCCTCAAGGTTTCTGACAGAGGCAGTCTTGAGTGATTGCTTGAATTTTGGTCAAGATCTATATCACTGTTTTTACATACCCTAAATTATTTTGCCGTGTTTATCTAGGACTGTTTCCAAATTAAAATTTGAAGAGAGATTAAGGAAAATAATTCTATCACTATTTTTTTTCCTACAGAGTTATGAATTATGGAAGAAACTAGGAGGAAAGAGAGCACATTTAATAGTATAGACCATATTGTTCGGCCAGAAATTCTTCCTTGTTTTTGATTCTTTTCTTCAGAGATAGCATTTTAAAGAGCATTCTAAAGGAAGACATAAAGGTTTGACATCCTTGGAGAAGAGAAGTACATGTTATTGGAGCAGAATATTCTGGTTTACCTTTCACAAATGACATAATACTTATCATGATATGCTGAAACCAAAGAATAACAGGTTACAGCCCTCCACTGTTTCCTTGAATTGTTTTCAGTGTCTTTGTTTTGCCTTCTTTGTGGGAAAAGACCATTAAGTGCATATCCCAAAGGATTCTAGATAGTTGGCTTGTTCTTTCTCTGTCTATGCCTAACTAAATACTCTTTGGCACGATACAGCTTGGGTGAGACTTAGATTAATTGACCAACTAAAGGGGTGCGTGTGACTGTGTCAGGAGACGCATTAAATCATTTTTTTAGAAAGCTAAATGAGCAAGAAGAGTCTAAAGACTTAAGAATATTAAAAATCTGAAAATCAGTTTTGCAAAGCCACATTTAGAAATTTATACACAGGAAGTAATGGAACAAGTAAACAAAGTTGTAAATGCAAAGTTGTTCATTGACGATTTATTAATAATAGCAAAAATAAGAAACAAATGTATAGGGGAATAAAACATTTTTGAAAAATAAATTATGGTTTGCCTGTTTAACAGACTATTACCTAACCATGAAAAACTGATGTGGATATACATTTGTTTGGATAAAGAAATCTTATAGTGTATTGTAAAAGAACAAAGCAGATTTTATATACAGGATGTCCATAAAGTTCATGTGCAGTTTAAAATAATTGACATATATATATTATATGCTTAAATATAGAGTTCAGTTGTTTTATTCTTCAGGAAATTAGGACATAATTTTTCTTTCTGATCATCTATACTTTTAACTTCTACTAAAAACTTGGATTAAAAAAGGTCTAATCAGCATGAAATGCAAATATTTAATACTGTTTCTCATGAGAGTTTCTCATCTATTTTTATCCAAGTAAGATTTGTATGAGTCTGTATGTGTAGAAATAAAACACTGTTCTTGAGAAAAATTCTCTAGTTTCTTCATATTTAAATTAAAGGAGAAACTTTTTTTTTTTTTTTTTATTAAAGAGACAGAGTCTTATTTGCGGCCCAGGCTGCAGTGAAGTGGCACCATCAGAACTCACAGCAACCTTGAACTCCTAGGCTTAACTGATCCTCCTGCTTCAGCCCCTCAAAGCACTGAGATTTACTATACCTGGCCAAAGGAGAGACTTTTAAAGTCAACTGGGGCGGTGCCTGTGGCTCAAAGGGGTAGGGCCCTGAGGATAATTATGCCAGAGGTGGTGGGTTCGAACCTAAAAACTGAAAAAAAAAAAAAAAGTAGATTATATCACTTCTCTGCTCAAAATCCTTACAAAATACCATGTTTCTCTGAGTAAAAACCACAGACCTACAAAATTCAACCTGAGCTGACCCTTCATTTCTTGTCTGACTTCATCTCCTAGTAATCTCCAGCTCACTCTGCTCCAGTCACATTGGTCTCTTTGCTGTTTCTAGGATTAGTTTTTTTCAACCAAGCAATATAGTATTACTTAAGTAGGTAGTATAATGATGATCATTGTTTTTAGTCAGCACTTGGCGATCCCTTTTTATGCTGCTTCTTCAGATTCTGCCTGGTCAACACCATCTCTTTCAAATCTTTGTTCAAATATCTTCTCAGTGAGGCCTAAACTGACCACTGTATTTAAAGTTATATCCTGCCACATTTTCTGAGAACTCTTTTATTTTTTTCCAAATTAATATGAGGGTATAAATTTTTAGGTTTCAATGTTCTCATTTCCAAGGTAAAGTTCAAATTGTAGAAGTGCCTTCACCCAAGGGGTGTGAAGAATACCCTCAAATTGTACACATTAGGTGAGATCCTGCCAAATGCAGCCCCTCTTCCCTCCAATCCTCCTCCCCCTTGCTAGACTATTTTTGTGTTTTATCTTTTATATGAGCATGTAATTGTTCATATATTGGTTTCATAT
>NW_003852488.1:5605397-5674750 GCF_000181295.1 Otolemur garnettii | reverse complement strand
CCATAAATATATGCAATTGTTATTTGTTAATTAATTTTCTCTCTCTCTCTCTTTTTTTTTTTTTTTCTTTCAGTTTTTGGCTGGGGCTGGGTTTGAACCTACCACCTCCAGCATATGGGGCTGGCGCCCTACTCCTTTGAGCCACAGGTGCTGCCCTTTCTCTTTTTTATTCCAAAATAATATGAGGGTACAAATGTTTAGGTTACGCTGTTTTCAATTCTAAGGTAAAGTTGAAGTTGTAGTTGAGCCCTTTACCTGGGGGGCATGCTGAGCATCCTCACATGGTGTACCTTAGGTGAGATCTCACCAATTGCCCTCCCTCTTCTCACCAAACGTTCTCCCTTCTTCCCCTCCACTCACAAGTACTTGTGGGAAACTTATGGCCTTAAATACACTTAGTATTATAAAAGAAGAAGCTTAAAAATTATTGATCTAATTTAATCCCTTTAGAAATTAGTAAAAGCACAATAGAGTAAATAAAGTAAAAGGGAATAATAAGGATAAGAGATAAATTAATACCATTAAGAATAAGACACAATAAAGAGAATAAAGAAGTCAAAAGTTGACTCTGAAATACTAGTAAAATTACCAAATAGGCAGCAAGATTTATATCAAAAAGAGAAAAACCACAAAAACAAAATAAGGAATGGAAAAGATGAAATAAGTACAGATGCCCTAGAGATTTCAAAATAAGAGAAATTTCCAAATAACTTCATGCCAATAAATTTAAAAATAAAGTGGATGAGTTCCTAGAAAAATGTTTACCCTAATTGATTTGCAAATAATTAAAAAATTTGAATTGTCCCATAACCCCCTCAAAATGAATTGGTAGTTATGTATCTTTTCCCAAATAAAGCCCTAGATTAAAGAGTTTTTCTGTTGAGTTCTAGAAAGTATTCCAGGAGCACATAATATTGATAAAAAAGGATGTTATAATCTTGATATCAAAACCATACAGAGTAGAAAAAGGAAAACTGCCAACCAATCTCACTCATAAAAATAGATGTAAAAATTCTAAACTGACTCTTGTAAATACAGTACTGTATAAAAAAAGTAGAGTTACCAAGTTGAATTTATTCTGGGAAATTCAGTATTATCCTTAAATATCTTTCAGCACATCACAGATTAAAATATTAACCTATGAATGAAAATATTGACAAATGAGCTTATATTAAAATGAAGATCTGCTTATTAAAAGATACCATCAAAGTTAAACACAAGATTCAACTTGAGGAGAAATATCTAAAACTGACAAAGAAATCTTACTTAACGCATAAATACTTTATAAAAACCAGAAAGGGAAGGTGAGGTGCAGTGGCTCATGCCTATACTCCTGGCACTTTGGCATGACAAGGAGAAGCCAAGAGTTCAGGAGCAGCCTGGCCAACATAGTGAGATGCTTCTCAAAAGAAGCCAAAAGTTCAGGAGCAGCCTGGGCAACATAGTGAGATGCTGTTTCTGTAAAAAAAAATAGTTAAGAATCACTAGAGGACTGGGCACAGCAGCTCATGCCTGTAACCCTGGCACTCCAGGAGGCAGAGGCGGGCGGATTGCTTGAGCTTAGGAGTTCAAGAACAGCCTGAGCAAGAGTGAGATGCCATCTTTATTAAAAATAGAAAAATTAGCTGGCCCTGTAGTCCTAGCTACTGGGGAGGCTGAGACAAGATGATTGCTGTAGGCCAGGAATTTGAGGTTGCTGTGAGCTATGATGAAACCACGGCATTCTACCCAGAGTGACAGAGTGAGACTCTGTCTCAAAACCAAAAAAACAAACAACAAGAACAAGAAGGTAAATAACCCAATAGAAAAATGGGCCAGTGATACATGTATAATCTTTGTTGTTGCACAGAGGAAAAAACAAATGACCCAAAGGGGGAAAAACAATAGACTAGAACAAGCATGCTGATCCCAAGGAACAAAGTGAAAGATATAGGCAGCTGCCTACATATGGATTGCTCTTCTGTGAAGCAGCATTATGAAATCATAGAAGCAATGTGGGACTCTCATTGTGAGAAAAAAGGTGACAAGGGTGATACATACAACAAAGATCAGAAAACAGAAAGGAAACAATAGGAGGATAGAGTGCTGGCCTGTGGCTCTTGCCCTGCTGACACAGTGCAAAGTGAACTCTAAGACAGATCCCACCTCCTCTACAGACCTTTTACCTGGTTGGACTGGGGACTTGCCTGGCGTCTGTGCAGAGCCACTGCATCAGAGAACAGACACAGTGGGGATCGGCAATAGCTAAAGCCATTCTGAATACTCGGGTACACCGCACCAGGTTGACTTGTGGCTTTCCTGAGCCATACCTGTCGTTCAAAGCCAAATAATTCTCCCTTAAAGTGCAACAGGACCTGAACATGGGAAGAAGAGGAGGTGCAGCAGGCTCTGACCAGGGAAGCAGCAGGTCCTACAAGGGGAATGGAGAACTCTGTGTTTCTTGAGAGGTCACCACAACTGACCTCTAACCACCTGACTCAGCATCTGTGAGACCACTGTTCCTGTAGAACTTCCTGTCACCTGCTTGGCTTGACTCTGCTCTCCAGGCCCTAACCGCTTCCCATTTGCTTGGCAGGAGATTAATGAAACAAAAATTTGGTTCTTTGAAAAGATAATTGATAGACTATAGTTGAATAAAAAATACAAAAAAAAAAAAAAGGCTCGGCCCCTGTGGCTCAAGTGGCTAAGGCGCCAACCACGTATACCCAAGGTGGCGGGTTTGAATCCAGCGGGGCCCGCCAAACAACAATGACGGCTGCAACCAAAAAATAGCTGGGCGTTGTGGCGGGCACCTGTGGTCCCAGCTACTTGGGAGGCTGAGGCAGGAGATTCGCTTGAGCCCAGGAGTTGGAGGTTGCTGTAAGTTTTGATGCCACGGCACTCTACCCAGGGGACAGCTTGAGACTCTGTATCAAAAAAAAACAAAAAAAAGACCCTAATAAGCTCAGTCAGAAATGAAAAAGGAGATATTAAAACTGATACCACAGAAATATAATATGTCATCTCTGAATATTATAAAAATCCCTATGCACATAAGGTTGAAAATTTTGAGGAAATGGACAAATTCTTGGAAAAACATAACTTCCTTAGGTTCGATCAGGAATAAACAGAACTCCTGAACAGACCAAAATTGAGTAACAAAATGGAAGCAGCACTAAGAAAATTCTCCAACAAAAAAAGTCACAGCCCAATTTTATCAGACCTACAAAGAATTAGTACCCATACTACAGAAATTATTTCATAATATTGCAAAGAAAGGAATCCTCTACACCTCATTCCACAAAACCAGTATCATCTTTGATACCAAAGCCAGGAAAGAACACAATAACAACAAAAGAATACTACAGACTGATATCCTTTATGAATATAGATGCAAAAAATTCTTAATATAATTCTAGCAAATTTAACTCAGCAACACATCAAAAAATAATCCATGGATAGTTCAAGGATGATTCAGTGTACACAAATCCATATATGTGATTCACCACATAAACAGAAGCAAAAACAAACACCATATGATTATCTCAATATATGCAGAAAAAGAATTTGATAAAATTCATCACCCTTGCATGATAAGACCTCTTAACAAAATAGGCATAGGTGGAACATAACTCAAAATTATAAAAGCCATATAGGACAAATCCACACCCAACATGATACTGAATAGGAAAAAATTAAAGCATTTCTGTTAGAACTGGAACTAGACAAGGTTGCTCACTGTCACTGCCTCTATTCAACATAGTGCTGGATAGTCTTACCCAGAACCATCAGGCAAGAGAAGGGGATCAAGGGTCTCCAAATGGGGAAGAAGAGGGCAAACTATCATTCTTTGCTGAAATATGATTTTATATCTAGGAAACCCCAAAGATTCTGCCAACAGACTCCTGGAATTAATAAATTTAGCAGAATCTCAGGTTATAAAATCAATGTACACAGATCAGTAGCATTCTTATACATCAATATCAGTTAAAGTGAGAATCAAATCAAAGACTCAATAATTTTCACAATGACAATAAAAAATACAATACCTAGGAATATATTTAACCAAGGAAGTGAAAGACTTCTATAAAGAGAACTACAAATCACTGAGAAAGGAAATTTCAGAGGATGTAAACAAATAGGAAACTATATCATGCTCATGGATTGGCAGAGTCATTATTGTTAAAATGTCTATTCTACCCAAAGTGATTTTCATATTCAATGCAACCCCCATTAAAATACCAATGTCAGTTTTTGCATATATAGAAAAATAAAAGTAATTGTATGCTTTGTATGCAGCTAGAAAAGAGTCCAAACAGCCAAAACAAGCTTAAAAAAAGAAGAAAATTTGAGGCATCTCTTTACCAGATTTCAAGTTATACTATAAAGCTACAGTAACCAAAATAGCATGGGACTGGAACAAAAACAGAGACATAGATCAATGGGTTGGAACAGAAAACCTAGATATAAAATCATCTTCATATTGCCATCTGATCTTTGACAAAGCAGATGACAACATACACTGGGGAAAAGAATCGTCATTCAATAAATGGTGGTGGGAAAATTGGATAGGCACGTGTACAAAGAAGATGGAAAGAGGATTAACAACTTTCACTACTCCCAAAAATTAATTCATGATGGATAACAGACTTAAATCTAAGTGATAAAACTATAAAAATTGTAGAAGAAAATGTTGGAAAAACTCTCATAGATATTAGTTTAGGGAAATAATTTATGAAGATCCTAAAGGCAATCACAGCAACAACAAAAATTAATAAACAGGACTTGATTAAATTAAAAAGCTTCTAGGCAGCCAAGGAGAAGATCAATACAATAAATATACAACCTACAGAATAGGAGAATATATTTCTATGCTATACATTTGATAAAGGACTAGTAACCAGAACCTACAAAGAAATCAAGCAAATCAGGAAAAAAATTCACATAACCCCATAACAAGGTAGGAAAAACACATGAATAGAAGCTTTTCAAAAGAAGATAGACTAATGGCCAATAAAGATATAAAAAGTGCTCAATGTCTCCAATCATTAGGGAAATGGAAATCAAAACCACAATGAGATATCACCTAACTCCAGGGGGAATGGCTTTCATCAAGAAGTCCCTAAACAGCAGATGCTGGAGAGAGAGGAATATTTACACACTGTTGGTAGGACTCTAAACTAGTACTATGGGAATAGTATGGAGATACCTCAAAAAACTAAAAGTAGACCTCCAATTGATCCGGCAATCCCACCACTGGGTATTTACCTAAAGGAATAAAGTTATTTTGCCAAAAGACACTTGCACTTGATTCTTTATTGGTGCACAATTTACAATCACAAATATGTAGAATCAACACAAGTACCCATCAATACAGAAAAGGACTAATAAAATATGGTATATGTATACTGTGGAGTATTACTCAGCCATATAAATATGCTGAAATAATAGCTTTTGTAACAATGTGGATGGAACTGGAGACCATTCTCCTAAGTGAAGTCCATTCATATTGCAAGAATGGAAAAACAAACACCACATGTTCTCACTATTAAGTTGGAACTAATTAATCAATGCTTATGTGCACATGTGGAAGTAAAACTCAACAGAAATCAGGCAAGTGGGAGGAGGTACAAGGTACACTATCTGGGTGTGGGGCATACTTATTATTTTGACTCAAAATGTGCAAAAGCAATTCATGTAGCCAAGACATTTGTACTCTCATAATATTCTGAAAGAAAAAGAAAAATTAAGTTTGGTGAAAAAAGGATGAAGGAGATTGGATTGGGGGCCAATCCTATTTATGTAGATTTTAAAATATGTGCAGAATAGTACTATATATTTTTCAAGGAGCCACTTATTTTAAATAAATGTAGAGAGCTGGGTGTGGTGGCTCCTAGCACTCTGGGAGGCTGAAGTAGGTGGTTTGCTTGAGCTTAGGACTTGGAGACCAGCCTGAGTAAGAGTGAGACCCCGTCACTGAAAATAGTTGGGAGTTGTGGTGGGTATCTGTACTGCCAACTTCTTAGGGGTTTGAGGAAAGAGGATCATGTGTGCCTGAGAGTTTGAGGTTGCTGACACTCTACCAAGGGTGACAGAATGAGAGACTGTCTCTAAATAAATAAATAAATAAAATGTATAATGTATTAGAAAAAAGAAATGACCAAAAATTATGAAAAGATGCTCAACACCATTAGTAATAAAGAAAATGCAAATTAGAACTACCGTGAAGTGCAAGGAGGTTTTATACCCATACAGTGGCAAAAGATTATAATACCAAGGGTTTCTGAGGATGTGGATACAGCAGAAACTCTTATACACCGATGATCAATATGTAAGTTCATACAAATCCTTGGAAAATTTGAAATTATCTGTTAAAGTTGAGGATGTATAAATCATACAATGTAGCAATTACAACCCACTTTAATACTTAGGAGACACTGTTGCTTTTGCAGGTCAGGAGACACATACAAAAATATTCATGTTTGTAATGCTCATGATAGTCCTTACTTGGGGGGCAACCTAAATGTTTGATGGCAGAAGACTAGGCAAGTTTTAGGAAATTCATATTGTGGAATACCATACTATATGGAAAATCCCATACTACAGCTACCCACATCAACACTGATGCAGCTCACAAACAAGTTGAGGAAGACCAAGAGCATTATGAATCTGTTTAAAAAATATAAAAAATGGGCGAAGTGAAATAATACATGTTTATAGTAATAAAGACGAAAGGTGTAAGTGGCAGTGCCCAGAGATGAGATTGGAGTGGAGATGTTCAGGCCAGGTTTATTGAAAGGGGAGGGTGACCTGCCTGGGCAGTGCAAAGGTGGCATTGGCATCCTGTGGCAGTTTGAGATCCCTTTTATAAGGGGCTGTAATGGGTGGGCAGGTTCCTTGGCTTGACCACAAAGCTTTGATGTGTTAGGGTCCTTCGGTGTGAACTTCAGGTGTAGGGCCAACTGGGTCCTTAGTATTCTTTGTTTTGGAACGAGAGGAGGAGGAAGGGAAGGGTTTGTGTGGGGCCATATAAGGCCCCCTAACATTCCTGACTCTTGTTAAAAGGGGTGATGGGGACAATGGTCTATCTTTTGAAATTGCTTCTGGTGGAACAGGGTCATAGTTGTCCTCAGTGGGATGAGTTGGGTATTGGTAGGACTGTGCAGGTTTGGAGTACATTAAGAGAAGGTTTGGGAGCAATAGAAATTGGGTGGTAATTGTGGCTGACACCATTTTACCCTGTCTTAAATAAATGAGGACAAGAATTGGATGACACAAGGGGGAAATAGTTAATAACAAGAAATTATAGTGAAGGGTCCCAAGAGGGTTAAGATCCAGCATCCTCATGGGCTGTCAAACCAGGATCCCTTATTCTGAGACCGCAGGTAGGTAGTTTTTTCTTGTAGCTGGGTGATGTCTTCTTGGATCAGACGAGACTTGTAGAAACAGCAGGTGTTCTGTAAAAGAGTATAAAAGCCCCTTTCCGCTGTGGTGATTAAATCTAAGCATCTAAGATGGTTGGGGTGGGTAATTGGAAAGCAATAAAAGGAGGGGCAAGATAACTGTATATCCTAGATAACTGAAAAATTGTGGAATATATAAAGGGGGGTTGTAGTTTATTTTTTATTTTAATGATGGAGATAGGAAAGAGAAGTAGAGGTATTTAAAATTTAGGAAGACTAGAGAACATAGCTTCAGTATTTATTAGAATTAGTTTGCTTACCTGTGTTAGAGACTAAATTACTTCAGGCCGTCCTGGTGTGATGAAGCTGAACCCATTTTCAGGTCAGACATATCAGTCAGTTGAAAGCCATTCCCAGGGGTGCATGTATATGGAGGATGTAGATTTAGGGGACTACCAGTTCCAGAAGGTGAACTGGAGTTCTAAGGAGATTATAATCTTCCTGCTAGTGCCTTTTTCCTTTGCTCAGAGGGTACAGTTCTGGAGTCTAGTCAAAGATACCTCTTGGGGCATTTTATCTTAGGGGCCCAGAGTTGTAGTAGGGGGCAAGGCTCCATTCTATGGAAGGGTTGTGGGCTTTTTGCTTGGGCCTTTTGAGTAACTATCTCTGGAGAAGTTTTAAAGTGGCAGCCACTATTAAAAAACTTTTCTGCTTTTGGGGCTGCTGTCAGTCCTGTTTCCTCTCTTTCTCTATCCTTTCTCTGGGCAAAGCCAGTGGATGGAGGGAAGCTGGCAGGGTAGAGGGAAGACGGTGGGTGGAAGGAAGCTGGATCACGGGGATGGGAAGGTGAGGTGGCTGACGGGCCTGTGAGTGTCCTTCCTGGCCATCTTGCCCTGCCCTGCCCCAGGCCTGGCTCACCTGTGCCTGGGTTGGCTGCAGCCTGGGTCTGTAGCTCAGCACCACTGCTCCTGGGTCTGCAGCCCTGTGATTCCCTGTCTTGTACCCATAGCCCCACCTGTATTGGGGAGAGGGGCTCCTAGCTGTTGGGCAGGGGAGGAAGCCTAGAGAAGTGTGTGAGGGAGGCAGCATGAAGGGATTGGTGAGGTGGGGGGAGGGCCTTTAGGCTCCAGGGATGGGTTAGGATGTGGAGGAGCAGAAGGAGCTTGAGGATTCTTTGGAGGAGGGAAGATAGCCATGAGGACCAGGGAAGACAGAGGGAGAGGTGATCAAGTGACGATTTGTATAGGTAGGGTTAAGAGTAGAGGGAGAGAAAGGCCTGAAGATGGGGGATTTTATTCTATCTGCCATTTTTTTGGAGGAAATTATTTAAGTCCTTTAAGATATTGAAATTAAAGATCCTGTTTTCTAATTTGTATTGAGGTTGAAGGAGACACTCGAGGGTATGGGGTGGGGGGAGGTTTAAGGGCCAGCTCCCATATCTCAGATGTCTTTCCCTCACCTGCTTGGGAAAGAAGGTGTCCCTCATTTCCCAAGATCCAGGGCATGGAGGAGTGAAATATGAAGAAATATGAGAAAAGGTCAGGTGTCACTATGTTTTTTCAGAAAACAAAGTCCCTGGGACCTTAGAAGCCTAATCGAGGGTTCAGTCCTGAGCTTGAAGTGAAAAATGAAATAAAATTTGAGGTTGCTGGGACTCCAGAAGAGAGAGAGCACAGCACTGGGACAAAACCCTCTAGTTAGGCATGAATAAATAAATGAAGAGGTGAGGGACAAATGTGAGAACACAAAGTCACAGAGCGAGGCAAAGAGTGAGCCAAGGGAGGTTCTGTTTGAAGCTATTTTGGGATCTTACTCACCCTTAAATGGCAGCTGGGGCAAAATCTTTTAGCATTCTCCTGCAGGCACTCAATGGAATTGGGTCTGGGTGCCACTGAAACTAGGTTCCTTGGAAACTGGGGTGACTGGGGAGACTGGCAGTGAGATGTAGGTAGACCACAAGCCAGCTGCCAGTTCACCACAGTCCTGGGTTTCAGCACCATATGAAAGATGTAAGTGGTGGTGCCCAGAGATGAGACTGGAGTGAAGGTGTTCATGTCAAGTTTTTTGAACTGGGAGGGCAATCAGCCTGGGCAGTGCAAAGGTGGCGTCTGCATCTGGGAACAGTTGAAGATCCCTTTTATATGGAGCCTTAAGGGGTGGGCAAATTCACCCAGAGGGCTTTAGTGAGTTATGGTCCTTTGGCATGAAGTTTTGGGGTGGGGCTAAGTAGGTTCTTTGTGTTCTTTGTCCTAGGAGGATGGGAGGATGAGGAGGAGAGGAAGGGGGAAGAGGAGGTCAAGGAGAAGGGAGGGGAGGTGAAGGAGGGAGGAGAGTTCATGTGGGACTGTGTTAGGCCCCCAACAAAAGATATGTGGTGAAATATCAAGAAAAGCAAGGTAATGATAAGTAATTCAGGATCAAGCAAAAAGAGGGGAGATGGGGCAAGTCTGGCAGGGCAGAACTCCAGGGCACCCTTTCCACTATATTCTCTATGAACAATGACCCAGAATTGACAAACACAGTGGCCCTGGGGAGGGGAATCCAGGTGCTTCCACATTAATGGAAACATTCAGCTTCTTAAACTGGGTGATGGATCATAATATATACCCTTTTTATGTAAAAGAATTAATAAAATAGAAAAAGATGTCTAAAAAACCCTGCAGATAGAGAATGTTGGTTCTTGTTCCAACTCCATCTTTAGTATAAAACTATGTCATCTTTGGCAAGACATTCAGCCTCACTGAGCCTCATTTTTCTCATTTTAATAAATGGTTATAACAAATCCAGCCTTGCTTATTTTATAGGATTGTCTGAGGATCAAATGTACTTGAAAGCATTTTGTATGTTATTAATGAAATGGGATACTCATATGCAACACAATTTTCCTACGCACAAACCCCAAGATTTATCTTCTCAAACTAGTATTCAAAATTCTTATGATGAAAGGTGAGAATGATCAACTTAATTATACAGCTCTTCTGCCAGTTACAGAGTTCTGTATAGTTGTTAGCCAAAGACTGCTTAAAGCTGTTAGCAACCATGGCGTAGCTTGCCTTGGCATTAGAAAACTTGGTTTTGAATCCTGGCTTTGTCATTTACTAACTCTGAGATGCTGGCAATTCTCTATTCTGCCTATGCTTTTCCATCTTTGTATCTGTAAAATGGTGGTTTTATTATTGCCATTGGTATAAAAGAGGAGTTGATGTGTTTTCTTAAGAGACAGCAGGGTTCCTATCATTCCTTCTGTCCACATTGGTTGCATGGGAAGCACAGCAGCCCAGTTTCCTTACCCAGGACAATCAAGATAGTGGTGGCTTTTTATTATGGTGAGCACACCCATCCTGATTGTTTTCTTCTATGTTGCCAATCCATTTACAGATAATAACCTATTCTGCCTTTTAATTTTTAATTTGCTTGGGGAACATTTGTGGGTCACGAACATATCCTTTTCTCTCTTGCCCTTCTATACCTCTGACTCAGCAGTCAGCAGCAAACAATCCACCATAATCACTTATTGTAATACCAAGAGTGTATAAAGTTAATGAGGCCTGGGATTTTGTCTCAACATCATGTGCTGTTATGGGTAAAGGGCTAGCTAGTATCAGTAGATTGCATTACCTTGATGGCTAAAATCTAGAGACAATTTTAAAAAATGAAACTTATTATTTTGAGATAATTGTCCATGTACATGAGGTTGTAAGAATTAATACAGGGAGAGACTTTGTATTCTTTACCCAGTTTTCCCTGATGGTAGCATCTTGCAAAACTATGGTACCATATCACAACAAAGCCCACCTTTTTTATTCAGATTTACTTGTACTTGTTTGACTGTGTGTATTTAGTTCCATACAATTTATTAACAGATATTATTATAACAGGTATTCAGATAAGCATGTCTACATGAGTAAAGATAAAAAAAATGTTCTATTGTTACAGGAGAAAGAGGGTCTGGATGCTTGTCACTGTCAGCTGATATGTAGAGACGGGATAGATCCACCAAACTTTATCAGAAGTCCAGGATCCTGGAGAACAGCAAAAATAGCCTAAGACTGTTTTGCTCTTCCATTACCAAATTACGGTTTTATATTTAATGGTTCACAGTAAAGACCACAGTAACCCTTATTTTAAATAATAATCAGCACAACTCAGTGACAATCTCTTACAACATTTTCAATTCAAACGTTAATTCCTAAACTATTTAATGTGGGCATCTTTAGGGTGGAAGCTAAACTTAAAAACAGTAAGAATAGGAGACCTGAGGTGAAACCAGCTGTGCCATGTCTGCCCTAGCCTGACAGACTCCATTTTATTCTCACTGTATGTACTTTTGATACAGGCTTCCCCCACTCAGGCCTGGACAAGGACCCCCCCCAATTCTCTAGGCCCAGGTGAGCTCAGAAATCAGACCTTCATCTGTAGGCACAAAAAGGCTGCCCTTCCGAGGTCCCACCCTCTGGGATCTAACATAACAAGGTCATGAACAAAGCAGCCTGAAAGGTTTTGGGTAGTTTCACCACAAGTAGGGAGCAGACACCCTAATCCCTTCCCCGGACCTTGCCCTAGTGGAGGAAGGACATTCATTCATTCATTTGTTAATGCATTCATTAACTTTGAAAAGATGTTTTTACAGCTACCAAATCCTTACCAAATTATACTATAGACCCTAGACAAAAGAGTCCATGGGAGAGACTTCTAGCTTAGGTCTTCTCCTTTGCCAGAAACTCTGGTGCTTTTTACTCCATCTGTATTCCCTTTTGTCTAATAAAAATCCTGTCTTACTACTGATCTGTGGTCTGTGAGTTCATTCTTCAAATCCCTGAGACCAAAGACCTACTGAGGAAGAAATTCTGGTAACACTTTCACTATCACCACAAGGATACCTTGTGTTGCCCTTTTAATAGCATCCTTCTCCTTCATTCCTAATTTTTGGCAATTGCAAATATGCAAATCTCTATTTCTATAATTTTGTCATTTCAAGAATGTTAGATAAATTGAATTATTTTCAATTCAATGCTCTGTGTAATATTTGGGTACTAGTTTTTTTACTGATCTCAATTCCCTGGAGATTCATTCATTGGTGCATATATCAATAGTTTGTTTCTTTTTATTGCTGAGCAGTATTCCATGGTTTGTTTAAACATTTACCCATTAAAATATATCTTGGTAGTTTTGAGTTTTGGGTTATTATGAGTGAAGCTTCTTGATTTTTGGTGAATATTTCTCTAGGATAAGTGATCAAGAATATAGTTGCTGGTTTGTGTGGTAGCTATCTAGTTTATTATGTCAGTGGAAAAGAAGCTAAAGTCTGTACATAATTTTTTTTTTTTTGAGACAGAGCCTCAAGCTATTGCCCTGAATAGAGTGCTGTGGCATCACAGCTCACAGCAACCTCCAACTCCTGGGCTCAAGAGAGTCTCCTGCCTCTGCCTCCCAAGTAGCTGGGACTACAGGCCCCCGCCACAAGGCCTGGCTATTTTTTGGTTGCATCTGTCATTGTTGTTTGGCAGGCCCAGGCTGGATTCGAACCTGTGAGCTTAGATGTATGTGGCTGGTGCCTTAGCCACTTGAGCTACGGGCGCTAAGCCTAGTCTGTACATAATTTGAAGAGGTTTATTCTGAGCCAAGTTTGAGGACCATGGCTTGGAGTCATGCCCAAGAAGCCTTGAGCAAGTGGATTCACTGTGGTTTTGTTACTGCTATTTTTCTGTGAGTCAGGTCCTTGGTCTGGAGGAAACCCCCAGATCATGTGAATAAATGACAGGACAAAGTTTTTTAACAGAGAAAGACAGAAAGAAGGGTAACAAAGCCTTGGACATTGGCTTTGTTACCCTTGGGCATTCCCAAGGGTAACAAATCTATGGGGATTCCTCAGTGGGGAAAACCCACATGGATCTTTTGTCAAGGGGGTCATATACTGCCTGGGAGCAGGGAATGTCTTGGAAATGTACTCACACTTAGCCAGGAGCTGGCAGACAGAAAACATCCTGCCCATGTTGATTACCAAATGAATGTATTAGCAAAGAAATGCAGTCCTCACAGTTCCTGTCCCAGACAAAGCAGTAGCGTGGGTGTATGGAACTGCCACCCAGATGAGCTACACTGGTCAGGCTGTTTTTCTCTGATCCTGCTTATGTTCAGAGAGTATGGTCTGGAGAAGACTTGTTTGCCCAGGCCTAGAAAATGGGAGTCCCTGTGCAGCCTTGAACTGGGGAATCCTATATCAGTTGGGATACAGTTCAGTTTTATACATTTTAGGGAGGCAGGAATTATACGTAAAGTCATAAATCAATAGAGGCAGACCCCAGGTTATGAACAAGATAGATTCTGTAGGTTTGTTCTTAAGCTGAATTTGCAAGTAAGTTGGAATAGTACATTTACCTATTGCCTGGAATAGCTTTCATTTATAAGTGGGAGTTGAACATCAGTCAGATGTTTGTAACTCAAGGACTGCCTGTGAAAGAGTGCCATGAAAGACATATGTTGGTTTGGTATGAAAAGGTGTACATCTCAAAGAAGGGGGCTTACAGGTGGGTTTACAAGAACCTTTGATTTATCACTGGTTAAAGATAAGCAGGGTGTCCTATCTGGGCAGGCTCCCTGATGATTTTGTGAGGATTTTTTTGTTTTGGTTATTTGAGGTGTTATGCATCACAAAAAGTATGCACTTTTTTTTTTTTTTTTGCTAATCAGCTTTCATTAGCATTTGTGTATTTACTGTGTGGCCCAACTTTTATGTTTCCAATGAGCAGCAGAAAAGAAAGCAGGTTGGACACCCTGGTCTAAAGGTTTGGAAAACTTTCAGTTAAGATGAGGAAATCTGATAGAGACAAACTGCCTACTGCACTTAGACCCAGACTCAAGTGATTTGTTATCTATACTGAGGACCTACAGGTTTGTCTGATTGGCTTGAGCCTATTAGTGAGTAACAAGAGATGTCTCCAAGAAGGAAGGGGAGCATGATGAGCCCTGCTCATGGCCAGCAACTCCGTTTTAGGGTATTCTCTTGGCCAAGACAGAATTTATTCAGTCAGCTGCTGGAGTTGGGGGAAAGCATTAAGATTGTATTTTAGTTCACAATAATAAACTGCCAAAATGTATTCCAGAGTGGTTGTATCATTTTATGTTCCCACCACTAATGTAGGAGTGATCTCATTTTATCACATCCTTAATAGCATTTGGTATGGTCTCTGTTTTATATTTTAACTATTTTGATAAGCATGTAGTATGTGTTAATGTTGTTTTAATTTGCATTTTCCTGATGCAAATGCTCATGGCTAATGCTGTTGAACATCTTTTTGTGTGCTTATTGTCCATCTGCATTATCATGTCTTTTACCTATTTTCTGACTGGATTTTTTAATCATTGAATTTTTAGAGTTTGTTATATATTTTGTCAGATATGTGGCTTGCAAATACTTTATTCTGTAATTCGTCTTTATTTCCTTTTCAGATGGTCTTTTGCAGAGTAAATCTTTTAGTTTTCATGAAGCCAAATTTATCAATATTTCCTTTTATGGAATGTACTTTTGGTGTCAAGATTAAAACTCTTTGACTAACCCTAGGTCATAAAGATTTTCTCATGTGTTATTTTTTTTCTCATGTGTTTTTTTCCAAAGATTTTTATAGTCTTAGGTAAGAGTTTGATCCACTTTGAGTTAATTTTTGTGTAAGATATGAGGTTAGTTCTAAGTTCACTTTCTTGCATGTGTGAATGTCTAATTGCTCCAGCAACATTGTACTGATTTGCATTTTTGCCAAAAATCTACCAGCTAGGCATGTTTATGTTGGTCTATTTCTATTTTCTCTATTCTGTCCCATGGATCTCTATGTTTATCCCTGTGCCAATACTACATTTTCTTGACTACCACAGCTATATAGTAAATCTTCATATTGGGTAAAGTGATTCCTCTCACTTTTTTTTTTTTTTTTCTTTTTCATGGTGGTTATAGCTACCATAATTGCTGGGCCTTTCCATATAAATTTTAGGATAATCTAAAATTTTGTCAACACATACAAAAAAAATTAGGATTTTGATAGGATATGCATTACATCTATAGATCACTTTGGGGAGAATTGATGTCTTACTATGTTGAGCCTTCCATTTCATGGACATAATCTATCTCTCCATTTATTTAGGTCTTTAATTTCTTACGGGTAATTTTATTAACCATTTTAAATGAATTCTAGTGCTCAGAAAAACTCACACTGGTTAGAATTAAGATATAATAGTATATCTTTTGGGTAGCTCCATTGCATTGTGGGATAAAACACAAGTCTAAGATATCCTTTGAACCATGAAGTTGATAAAAGCAGTTTGCAAGCCGCTGTTCATATTTCTGAGTACATAGTAATCAATAGCAGTTGTATTAGTCATCATAGTTCACTGCAACTTCTGACGCCTGTGCTCAAGCAATCTTCCTGCATTAGCCTCCTCACTATCTAGGAATATAGGCCTGTGCCACCACACCGGTTAGTATTTTCTAATTTTAGTAGAGATGGGGTCTTGCTCTTGGCCAGGCTGGTCTCAAACTCCTGACCTCTTATCTGGGCTTCCCAGAATGCTAGAATTATAGGTATGAGCCACATACCTGGCCAACAGTTTTTAAAATGTCATTTTTCATTTATTCTTTGATTGATTGATTGATTGATTGATTGATATGGACCTCAGAGCCAACAGTGAACACCTAAAAGAGTATGCTGTGGGCAGATGTGTCAGTGATACCATGTTTCTTGCCTCATGTACCTTTCAGAGACAGGCTCTTGCCTTGTATTTGCCAGTTTGCTGCTATATATCCCCAAAGAGAGTGTGAACAAGATGAAGATGCCAGTAGTATTTCCAGTCCTTACTTGAAATGTAAGGACTTGATAGATGGTAGATGTACATTACATATTTTTTAAGTATCCAACAAATCACTATTTTAAGATTTATTTTTGGTTCCCTTCCTCTTTTATATGCTGGATTAGACTCTTTCCCTTCCTAGAATATCATACCCTCCCTGTTTCCCTTAATTTTTGACCTCTTCTTTCACTTGCCTTTTATTATGAATGTTCTTTTAACTCTATTCTTGGGGCTACTGCATTTTGCTGTCTTTTACACTGTAGGGAATATTTCTCATTGCTTCATGAGGCATCTTTTCTTTTCAAGAACTGTCTCTCTCTCGTGCTATAGGATTACATTGGGTCTCTCATGGATGGCACCTGACCCAGACTGGACAGTTAGGAAATTTCATCTTTTGGAACATAATGATTGATCTAGGAATGGACAGGTTTTCAAATCAGGGCTGATCAGAGCCCATTTTTACTTTTTATATGGATTCTAGGTAAGAGAGGGCCATTTTTAAAAATCTGGGATTGTAACCCAAGATTCAGTCATTCAGCAAATACTTATTGGGTGCCTACTGTATCAAGCATTGTGTGTGGACTCTGAATGATATGAACTAGGAGCTATGCATGGCCATGTGTGTGTGTATGTTGCCACAGGGAGAAGAGAGGTATTTGAGAATAAAGCTAATACTTGGAAAAGCAGCTCCAAGGGACAGAAAAGAATAACAATGCTCATGACCTTCTTTAGATCTAGGTGTGCCTGAAATTGCAGTTAATGAGGAGATACACAACTAAATATTCGCTCAGGCTTTATTACTGAGTAATATACATGCCGAATCCTAAACATTTCAATATCTGAATCTTCAGTTCTATTTACTAGCACTTTTATTTCTGGATATCTGTTGTATATAGTCACTTGAATGTGCCCATGATCTCTGACATAAAATATATCCAAAGGTAAACTCATTATTTTAATTTACCAGAACATAAAGTCCACTGTAGATAAGCAGCTTTGTTTTGCTCCCTGTGATGTTCCAGTGCCTAGACCAGTGCCTGGAACACAATAGGAGCTCAAAAAATATTTAACAAATAGTTAAATCCAGACCCCTTAGACTCTCAGGTGATTGTATATTTCTAGTTATATTTTATGAATGTTTTTCTTTACCTAAGCAGTTCTCAAGAATTTTGGCATGTGGGGCGGCATCTATGGCTCAAAGGAGTAGGGCGCCAGTCCCATATACCAGAGGTGGTTGGTTCAAACCTGGCCCTGACCAAAACCAAACAAAAGAAGAATCTTGGAATGTGGTAATTGGGAATGAGTTTATCAGAATCACCCAGGGAAATTTGTTAGTTAAAGACTATTAGTTATTCGAGTTATAAAAGACTTGTAAAATCAAATAAAAAAATCCCTCATAAACCCACTCAGTTTTATAAATCCTTGTCAGTTCATAAAGTGAAGAATATATAAACCTACTTTTTCAACTTTGTAAATGTTTCAGTTCAATTTTAGTGAGTGGAGAAAGGTGCAGGTCCAGTTTCAGTCTTTTACATGTGGTTATCCAGTTCTCCCAGAACCATTTATTGATTCTTTCCCTCAGTGTATGTTCTTGTTCAGTTTATCAAAGATCAGGTGGCTATAAGATGTTAGTTTCATCTCATGGTTCTCTATTCAGTTCCAGATGTCTATGTCTCTATTTTTGTGCCAATACCATGCTGTTTTGATCACTATTCCTTTAATTTTGCTGAGGTTTGATTTGTATCCTAGATGTGATCTATTTTGGAGTATGTGCCATGGGCTGATGAGAAAAAAAGTATATTCTTTAGCTTTGGGATGGTGTGTTCTGTATATATCTATTAATCATATTTGTTCTAGGGTCACGTTTAAGTGTTTTGTATCTTTATTTAGTTTCTGTTTAAAGATTTGTCCAGTTCTGTCAGAGGGGTATTAAAGTCCCCAGATCTTATGGTGTTATGGGATATCATATTGCTCAGACTAATTAAGGTTTGTTTCAAGAATCTGGGAGCATTTAAGTTGGGTACATAACTATTTTAAATTGAGATGTGTTCTTGTTGTATTGCTCCTTTGACCAGTATGAAGTGTCCATTTTTGTCTTTCTTAAATTTAGTTGCTTTGAATCCACTTGTATCTGAGGATAAGATCACAACTCTTCCTTTTTTTCTGATTTCTAGTTGCTTGAAATATTGTTTTCCATCCCTGAACCCGGAGTCTTAATTTGTCCTTCAGGGTTAGTTGTGTCTCCTGGAGTCATCATATAGATGGCTTGTGCATTTTTTTTTTTTTTATCCAGTCAGCTAGCCTGTGCCTCTTCAGTGGGGAATTCAATCTATTGATGTTTATTGAGAGTATAAGTGTGATAGAATTTTATTCATCATGTTATGAGAAAGTCTGTTGTGTTGTTTTATTCTTTGCACCATTGTGGAAGCTAAGTTTTGGCCTTTGGCTTCTAGGTGTTTACTTTGGTGATGGTCTATTATGGTGTTCAGTGCTGAGAATAGGTCTAAGTATTTCCTGTAGAGCTGGTCTTTTTGTGGCAAATTTCCTCAGGGCTTGCATAACCACAAAAGATTTGCTTTCTCCGTCAATTTTGAAGCTTAGCAGGGTATAGAATTCTGGACTGAAATTTCTTTTGTTTAAGAATGATGAAGGTCAGTGACCATGGTCATCTTGGATGGAAAGTTTCAGTTGAAAAGTCTGCTGTTATCCTAATGGCTCTGCATGTGTAGGTCAGTTGGTGCTTACATCTATCTACTTGTAGAATTTTCCCCTTCATCTTGACTTTGGACAGATTCATTACAATGTCTCTTGGAGAAACTCTGTTAGAGTTGAGATGACCCAGAGTTCAATATCCATTCGAAAGGCATGTGTTGTGATCTTTAGTAATACTTGGGAAGTTTTCACTTATGATAGTCTCCAGTAGGGCTTCCTTACTTTGGGACAATCTTCTTCCCAGACTCCTATTTGGGAGTCCTGTTATTCTTATGTTTGAACACTTCATGGAGTCTCATAGTTCTCCTAGCACCTGCTCTGCTTTCTCTTTCTTCTTTTCTGCCTTTGTAACTACCTGGTTTAACTCAAAACGTTATCCTCTCCCTCTGATGTTCTTTCTTTTCCATGGTCTAATCCAGGTGTCCTCAAACTATGGGCCATGGGCCACATGTGGCCCACCTAGGACATTTTTCTGGCCTGCTGGGTGTTTTTGCTGCTGCTGCCTGTCCTGCTTAGCAGCTGACTTGTCCTGGGCCCTGCAGTTGGCATTCCAATGGTCTGAGGGACAGTGAACTGGCCCCCTGTTTAAAAAGTTTGAGGACCCTTGGATCTATTTTTGATACTTTTGGCTGCATCTTTACATTCCCTAATTGTCTCCTTCATTTCCTGAAGCTGCATCATGTCCTTTCTATATTCTACATATCTCTCATCCAATGTTTGATTCTGTATCTCCATTTTCTCATTCATTCCCTTTATTTTCTTAATCAGCCATATTTTAAATTCCTTTTTTGTCAAATCCATTAATTCTTTATAGGAGTAGTCTTCTGTAAAATATGCCTCCTCCTTTGGAAGAGTTGCTCTATCTTGGTTTTGCATGGTGCCTGAATTTTTCCTTTGGCTCCTCCTCATGTGTGCTTTCTTCTTGTTCACCTCCTTGTGCATCTTTTTCCTTCTCACTTTCTTCTTTGCTTCAAATTTTCTTGTCTCAGAGTTTAGATGAGGAAAAAGCCTCTTGGTATGAAGCCAAAAGGAGGAGAAAGGTAAAGAGCAAGGAGAGAGAAACAAGAGGAAAGGAAAAAAAGATGCACAAGGAAGGAAAGAGTAAAATAAAAGAAAAAGAAACAAAGGAATGGGGATTAACAGAAAAAAGCTTGAGGAACAGTAGAGAAGGAGGTCAGGAAGAGAGGATGAGAGTGATGGAAGAAATGGTATTGATCAGCATGGTGCTAAGGCAATGCCTGTAACTCAAGGATTTTAAGGGGCTGGGCAGGTTCCTCAAAATCAGATGCTCCTTAATAGCCTGAGCAGAACCAGACTCTTCCTCTGCCAAATAAATACAGGAAGAGAAGAAAAAGAGCAAAAACAAAAAAAAAAAAGAAGGAAAAATTAAGTAGGGATGAAAACAAAATAGAAAATTCTGCAGTGTGATCATAACAAATTTTTCTTCCTAAAGTCAGAGGTGGAAAGGTCTCTTAGCCTCCTTGAGCCAGACTACTGTATTGGCCTATTGGCCAGATCACAGTTGTGTCCCCCTAGCTTTCAGCAGAGAAAGAAAGAAAGAAAGAAAGAAAGAAAGAAAGAAAGAAAGAAAGAAAGAAAGAAAAGATAAAGAAAATTAAAATACTGATATGTTAAATAAAAGAGAGAGAGGAAAGCTTCATAAAGAAAGGAGAAAGACAAAAAAAGGGGAGGGGATATCTTAGATGTTGCAGAAGTAATTTATGTAGGAGAGATGAGAAAGATAGAAGAATCTCTATCCAAATAAAAATTAAGAAAAGAGTCAACTAAACAAATTAGCAAGAACCAGAACACATTAATACAAAATAACAAAAACTCTAATAACCAAAAATAAGCAACCTCATCAACAAATAAACAAAGAAACAAAAAAGGAAAAAGAAAAGATAATTAAGAGCAACAAGAAAAAAAAAGAAAAAAGAAAAGAAAAAGATATAAAAATAAAAATGCATATGTATATACATACATAAAAAGATATATATACAGTGGAAGGGTCCAACTTTAGTAGGAATATATTTGTGTTACAATATATTGCCTGGACTCCACATGGTGCTGTAGGTTTAAGGAATGGACAACACCACTGGTAACCTCTCTCTAGATCCCCAGCATAGACCTGTTTCCCAACTTAATTGTCCATGATGATTGTCTGATTATTTCCTCAGCATTCAGGCCCTGCTGAGTTGGGATCTAAAAGCTCTCCAGAATCCTTCAGAGGCAGGTCTCCTGTACCCCCAGACAATAATTCCCATGGGGTGCAGGAGTCCCTGAGTCAGGATTGGAGGTTCGATCCCAGCAAGTGGAACTAAGAAGACTGTGCTCCTGTAAGAGGCCTGTGTTCATGATCTTCCCTAGACTTGTCCACAATGACGGCCCTGTGGATGCTAACACCTTCCCAGTATGGCCATCTCTACTGCCACCCAACCAGTGGCAATCTCCTGTCAGCCCTCAAATCTGGCTGCTGTACACTGTTCTGGTATGCCCACTCTTCCAGGCTTTTCTCGCAGTACACAGCTTCCCCTAAAAACCAAAAACTGTGAAAGGGCTTCCTCCCATCCTGGGCCTCTGTGTGGAGCTGGTTGCTTCTGCTTTCAAAAACTTGCCTAGCATGTCAGAACTCTGCTGCTAGAGTACAGTTCATGTACTGTATCAAGCCCCTTGCCACCTCACTGTGAGCCCGAGCCACAGCTCCAGATAAGCCCAGCCTGGTTTTCTTCCATTCCTCAGTTGTACTAGGAGTGTTGGACTGATTGCTCTTTCTGGTTTGCCATTTTGCTCCCTCACATACATATTATTAACAAGTAAGTATTATTATTAGCATATATCTTGATTTGAGATCATACAGAAGAAGGTCCTAAAAGACAGATCTGAGTGCAAGCAGTTTCTTTGGGAGGTGATCTCAGGAAACACTACAGGGAAGTGAGGATGTAAAATGGGGAAGAGAAGGCAACTAATAAAGGTCAGGTTACCACCATGGAAAACTAGAGCTTAATCCCACTAGAGAACTCTGAGAGCCAGTGTAGAATATACATTTCACAGTGATCTCACCCAAGGGGCAAGGGATCTGGGTATTACATACCAACTGTATTCTGTCTTTGGTTAAGGACTCCTTCCAGTGTGTGCTGATTCCCTGATACTACTTTTTTTGCTGTATGAGAAAATCTTTAGTGAGGAAAAGCAGATGTTAGCAGATGGAGGTCAGGCTATGGGTACAGAAATGACAAGGCCTGGGGATATGGGAAGGGATTATAGATTATTCATCTGCTCAGGATTATGGATTGGGTCCCTATTATGGATTTACTACTTCAAAAATTGGTGAAATACATCTATAAATTGGACAGAGAGGAATGTAGTTTCTATAAGCTTGAAGAGAGGAAGAAGCTGTAGAATAAGTAGATGTAAGAGATGAGAGTGTCACAGAGCCAATGACAATTAGCTACTGGATATCTTCTTTGAGCTTTCTGTATTTATCCATTTTCTTCCTAGTATGTCCTTTTATTATTCCTCCATTTAGCAAGACTGAGCTACCTACCCCAGCATTCATAAATCTTGATCATTCCCACTTCAAATATAGAATGGCAGTATCATCTACGCAATAAAGGAGAAGGAAAATTACTCTCTTACCAGCTGGGTATGGATTTATGACTGCAATAACATTCTGTAAACTGCACAAAGCACATATTTCCCTCAAAATATATTCATAAATATTGAGGATGTTGTTTTAGCTTACAGATTAATACTTTAAATAATCTTACATGAGTATGTAAAAAGTCGTTCAAGACTACCAGTTACCTTATGATTGGAACCTTCCATTCAGATTCTCAGGAATCTTCTCTGAAAGCTATATAACAGAAGTAGGAAGCATACTCAGAAAAAAATTCTTAAGGGAAGGGCATTGTGTTTGGCTTGTATCACTCTGGGTTGATCTTGGATCTGGTCTGTTATCCAGCAACAAAAAGGATTTAATGCTGGGTTGATTTTCATAAAGGGAGGATACTATCTCCTACTGGAGTTATTTGGGCTGAGCCACACTAGGAATGTTTTTGAAGTGGTGTGCTCATTAAAAAATAAAAACCAGAAGAAATCATAGGAGAAAAGCATTGCAAATTACTTCTGTTTACTTAGGCAGGGTGTTACCACTGTGTTGGCAGAGGTTTTATTTTTTCAGTTTGGAACCAATCCCCTGAAACCAGAGCTAGCCTCATCAGATGTTCAGTCAGCAAGTATTTCATGAGTACTCAAGGAATATACCACTGAACGTGAGAAGTGTTTATGAAAACCCCCAAAACTCTGGCCTGGAGCCGTTTATAGTTTTATAGGTCAAACTAATGCATAATCAAAATAAATGTATCATTATAAATATAAAAATAACTGATGCATGTTTAGGGAGAGGGATGGATGAGAATTGAGCTACTAGGTTGAAGAAGGGTAAAATGAAGTAAAGAAAATTGCAAAGACACATGTCCCCAACCTAACCTCTTTTTCCCTTATTTTTCTCATTTAGGCTCTAAGGGATGCTGGAACTACAAGTCAATGAACAGTCACAAGAAACTTTGGAGGCTTTATGATTAAAAGACCACTGGCGAAGTACCGGCCAACATTCTTCAACAGAACTTTCTGCAGTGATGGAAACGTTCTGTGCAGTCCAACACCACAGCTATTAGCCACATGGAGGTTATGAGTGCTTGAAATATGGATAGTGTGACTAGGCAAATTAATTTTTTATTTAGTTAAATTTAAATTTAAATAGTCACATATGGCTCAGGTCAACACAATGCTTTCCTCTGAGAATTAACCACCTCTTGAACAGTAGAAACTGGAACAATAGAAAAAAACAAGGACTATAGTGAGGCAATGCAGCTCAGCTGGCAAAAACAAACTCTATGGCTACTGTTTGAGTAATGAAAACTCAGGTATCTGTCAGGGCTCAGTCAGAAAAAAGAAACCACGCCAATTATGTAATTGACTCTATAAACTCCTACATGTTTTTTATAATCCTCTTCCTTCAGTAACTCCTTGACTCTTTGAGTTGTTTTCCAGAAATGATGAACTTGACCTCCTGCCTTGGTCTCCCAAGTACTTGGGATTGTAAGTGCGAGTCACTACATCTGTCCTGAAATGATAGGTTTTCTTTAAGACAAAGGAATTGAGATTTTGAAGACTCCAGGGCAGAAATCCTTACTCCTCATCTCTCTCCACCTGCCTTGAGGGACATGGCCTCTTCATAAAAAAGCCCCTAAATTTCATTTGTCCAGGAGATGGATTGAGGCAGCTTCTTTCTTTCTCCCAGCAAGATGTCTGGGAAATTCCTTTCTTCCTTGGCAATCCTCCTTGTCTTAATAACTGAATTTTTGTGTGACAAGCAGCTGGACTTAGACCAACCCCCCACTCACCTTGTGGTTTTGACAAAGGCTATTTATTTCTATTGAAGCAAACTTGACATAATATAAAACTAACCATTTTAAAGTGAACAACTCAATGGCATTTAGTACATTCACAATATTGTGCCACCACCATGTCCATCTAGTTTCAAAACATTTTCATCACCCTAAAAGAAAACCCCACCCCCATTAAGTGCTTGCTTCCTATTCATTCTTCTCTCTATCCTCTGGAAACCACCAAATCAGCATTTTTTATGGATTTACTTATTCTGGGTATTTCGTATAGAAAGAATCATATAATATGTGGCCTTTGGTGGCTGGCATCTTTCAGTTCGTAGCAGTGCTATTCACACTACTTAATAGGTGAAAACAGCCCAATTGTCCACCAATGAATGAATGGGCAAACAAATTGGGCTATATACATGTATTGAAATATTATTCATCCCTAAAAAGGAATGAAGTACTGACACATATCACAGTCCCTAAAAAGGAGTGAAGTACTGACACACTATATGAATAAACCACATACCAGTTCTTTTAAAAGAGAGAATTTAATAGATAGCAATTGCAGAAAATAGCTACTATTCCTAGGGCTGAAACAAAGGGATCGGAATTGTTAAAACTTACAACCAGACAGCCCTGCAGAGCTGAAATTCAAACCTCTGTGGAGAGGGTGCTGCTTATCTAGTGCACCAACTTGAGGTTTCAAGACTTATAGACTCGGTACAAATACTGACATGGGAAGTACTGCTGCTGCTGAACTGAAGAAAGTTTTGGGGGTGACACTCATAAGAGAAGCAAGTGGACAGTAAGCCAAGAGACGCCCATAGGAAGTAGACAGGAAGAGTCATATCCTCTCTCCCTACTCTGCAGCCTTCCCCTACTGCCCTTTCCTTTAGAAAAGCCTAATTGGCAGAGAAGACTGTGGTTTGCAGAGTCCCAACCCCAGCATCACAAATTAGAGTAAAAATGGGAGTAAAAAATGAGAGGAAAAAATGGAGCCAAGAGATAATCATTTAATAAGTGGCACAGTCCATAGAAGAAAAAGATTCTGGGCTGCCCTGATAGAGCTTGGATATGTAGGTGGGAATGCCAAGATCTCAGGTAGAGTTTCATGCTTGCTTTATTTTTTGCTTGGTGTAGGGAAAATCTACTTGTTTATAAAATGATGTTTCTTTCCTTTGGGTATATACCCAGCAGTGGGATTTTTGGATCAAATGTTTATAGCTGCACAATTCATAATTGCAAAGACAAAAACAATGCAAGCACCCACCAAGACATGAATGGATTAGTGAAATGTGGTATATGTATACTATGGAGTACTACTAAGGCATAAAGAAAAATGGTGATCTAGTATCTTTTGTGATAACCTGTATGGAACTAGAAACCATTCTCCTAAGTGAAACATCACAGGAATGGAGAAACAAACACACGTACACAATACCAGTTTGGAACTGATTGATCAACACTTAAGTGCACATATGGAAGTAACTCAATGAAAATCCAGCTGGGAGAGGGAGGAGGAAGGGATGGGTAAATTCACACACTGTCTGTGGGGGGTGCATGCTTATAACCTTGACTCATTTTGTGTAAAAATAAAACATGCAAACAAAACATATGCAACTTCTAATATTCTGAACTTAAAAAAAGAAAATAAACATAAAAGGACATAAAAAAGTCTACCTCCCCAAGGTAGATGGGAATATAATGTATTTTTATCATATTTATATACCCAAATATTCAGGCTTCCCCCCAACCCCTTTCCAGACTCTAAGGAGAAGACATTCACTGGAGGTGTACAGTATAGCTAAAGCATCTGCCTTCCAATGTTTGCCCCCTCAGAGTCATCCCCTTTTCTTTCTACTTCCCAAGGTGTCTTTTTTTTTGCAGTTTTTGGCTGGAGCTGGGTTCAAACCCACCACCTCTGGCATATGGGGCTGGTGCCCTACTCCTTTGAGCCAGAGGTGCCACCCTCCCAAGGTATTTTTTACTCTCATTTAAGAAAATTGAAATACAATTCACATTCCAAAAAATTCACCTATTAAAAGTGTTCAGTTCTGTAGTTTTTAGTAATTCCACAAGGTTGTGCAACCATCATCACTATCCTAATTCCAAAATATTTTCATCATGCCCCCCCAAATTGCATACTCTTTAAGTAATTATTCTCCCTACCTCTAGTTCTTGGTAACCATCTGTAGGAGGTAGACAGGCTGATTTCTCTTGAGCACTCTAATTCAGGGTAAAGTATGAAAGTGGGCCATCCCTGTAGCTCCATATCAAAAACACTGAAGATAAATGCCCAGAGGCAGAGTAACATCTCCAAGACCATCCTTGCATGGAGAATCATCAGGTGGTAGGATAAAGATCTTTGAACTCTTCATAGTCAGTTAGATTAGGAAAGCTGGTTTGTCTGTTCTGTGGAGATGAAATTTATTTTCCCCTTCCCCTTTCTGAATGTGTTATTGGGCTGTTGTTGACAATTTATTACCCTATGCTTTTCCTCCCAAACTTCTGGGGAACTTGAGATTCTTTTTTCCTATTTTTGAATTTTAACACCTTTGCATTTTTTTCATGAATGCTTTGTTTTAGAGATCAATAAAAAGTTTCTGAGGAATTGGAGTGTTTCTGCATTGCCTCTATCTACCACTTGGTGCATGGGACAGTGTATGCCTCTTCAGGCTTCTCAGACTTTTTGCTTTAAGTTGGTGTGAAGTCTCCTTCTTCCTTCAGTGCCATCTCCCTTTCTTTCTCCAGTCTAGGTTGGGGTTCCCCAGAACCCTCTGTTTTCTGTTTCTATGGATTCACCTATTTGAGACATTTCATATAAATTGGATCACATAAATTGTGGGTTTTTGTGTTTGGCTTCTTTTTATGTAGCCTCATGTTTTCAAGGTTCATCCACGTTATAGCATTTATAGGTATTTCATGCCTGTTTGTTGCTGAATAATATTCCTTGATATGGCTATTTCACATTTTGTTTATCCATTTATCAGTTGATGGACATTTGGTTGTTTCCACTTTTTGGCCAGTAGGAATAATGCTGCTGTGAACATTCATGTACAAGTTTTTGGGTGAACATATATTTTCATTATTCTTGAGTATATACCTGGGAGTGGAGTTGTTAAGTCATATAATAACTCATTGTTTATCAGGTATTTCTTTCAATAGTTACAGTTTTCAAAATTTTAGTTCTGTTTATCTATAATTTTTGATATCCATGTTTTTGTTTTTCTTTGTATGTTCTGGTTTTCTTTTTGTTTTTCTTTAGAGAAAACAGTGCAAGACATATAAACTGAATTTAATTATCAAATGATAGAGGAATGCAGAGTGCAATGTAATCATGCCTCTTAAGCCTCCTTTTTTCTCTCTAGTTATAACCACAATTATATCTTTTTTTTGGTGTTGTCCTATCTCAGTTTTCTTCTACACATTAACATATGTATGTAGGTATCTATATTTCACTTCCAAGAAACACACTTGACAGCATCCTTTCGGATTCAATTATCCAAGTTTCAACCTGCTCTGTTTATTGTTGTTTCCATCTGTGCAGACTTTGTGTTTTGCATATGTATATTGACACATTTGAATTTTTTTCACTAATAAAATTTTGTTTCATGTAATGTTCTACATTTTTTCTCACATAAATCTATTTATATGTTAATTCTTTGAAATCTACCTCTTTCTTGGTTTCTTGGGTACCTCTATGACCATTCATTCTTTGTCTCCTTTGCAGCTCTTACATATTGGGGAAGCTTCAACTTCCATCATAGTCTCCTCCTGCCTCCTCCTGCCCTCCTTTTCCTTTTATTTTCTCTCCTTTTTTTCCCTCTCTTTTCATGCTATACTCTCTCCTTAAGATATCATTCATGCTGATGGGTTCCATTTCACTTTCATACTAAGACTCACAAAATTTTAATTTCAGTCCAGATATTCCCTTTGCATCTCAGACCTATGTATTCAACTTCGTACTTGATATATTTCCACCTTAATCCCATGATGTTCTTCCCTCACAAACCTGGTACTCTTTCAGTGTTCTTGCTTCAGGGAGTCCACTTACACATTCATTTATTTCCAAAAACCAGACACCAGTCAGTCTTGGCACTCATTCTCCTTTATCTCCCACAGTCACTCAGATTGATTAAATTTAAATTCTGCTGGTTTTAATTCTAAAATAAATCTCAAATGTGCCAATTTTTCTTCATTTTCATAGACATGGCACCTATCTTTCACTTGACCACAGAGATAAGTTTCCCAACTGGTCTCCACATATCCACCTGGGCTCCCAACCAAATCTTCTTCCCCTAAGTTAAACCAGAGTTATCTTTCAAAATTTAAATTAGAGCATGTCACTTCTCTGCTTAAATGGTTTTTAAGTCTGTCTGTCTTAATGGTTTTCATTAAGTCTAATTTTTAATGGTTTTCCACAACTCTCAGGATTTAGGCAAAACTCTTTAACAATGGAGTTTACAAAGCTGTTCTTAGTGCTCCTCTGCTTATCTCTCCAACCTTGTAGCATTTTCCAGTCACTCGGTGTCTTAGCTCTTCAGCCTTGTCACCTTCTGTGTCTAGGGGCTTGGTATGCTGATCTTCCTGTCTGGAGTGTTCTTCCCTTATTTATATCTATTGATACCAGATCAGTTATTACCTTCTTAGGGAAAATTGGGTTTCTTTGTGTTATAGGTTTTTATAAAATAGTGTTTCCTTTAGCCAGGGATCTTCAATCTTTTTTATAACCTCTGCTGCACATTGGAAGAATAAGAAACTCATCAAAGTCTTCACAAAATCAACATATGGCCAATGGGCTGCAGGTTACACACCCCAGCTTTAACCTATTTATTTGTAATCATAAACTTATTAGTGTGCTTATTTGTCTTTCCAACTATAACTGTGTTTATTTTTTGAGCATTATTTGTCCTCAGTGTCCAATGCAGTCCCAACAAATTACTGTTGAAAGAGCAACTACATACATAGTATTACATAGAGTGGAGGTACAATAATATATTTAATTAGTTACATTGAGGGACATGTAAGTTGCTTCCACATTTTCTATGTTAAGAAATACTTTACAAAAGACTTAAAAGCCTGGTTAAGAATATGGTGTTTATACAACCCTTGGATGTTCAGGGATCCAAATGTTTTGGAAACAATGTTAGTACAATCTGATTATGTTAGCATATTCTTAAAGTAGATAAGAAACAAATTGTTATATAAAAGTCAAACTATTTATAAATCAATAGTACCTAATGTGGTAAGAAAATAACAACTATATAATGAATTAGAATCATGATGAGAAGCAAATCACAAAAACATTAGCATTTTATTTTGAACCAATAAAGATATATATTTTATTTATTTATTTTTGATTCAGAGTTTGAATAGTCATTGTTGTTAAGTTCTTGGGATGAAACCTACTTGTTTTCTTTCCATAGGATGGCCATAGCTTGTAGGCTATTGATATTTTCAATCTTGTTAGGATTATTTTGACTTGACCAGGTTAAAATATACATAGAACTACAGCCAAAACTGTCAAAACTCATAAAAGAGTATAGTAATACCTATTAAATTAGAGCATCTATTTTCTATGATTTAGATATTTTTGTTTTGGTGACTCTATATTGTAGCATAAAAGCATCAGTATCAAAGAAAGTATATACAAAGATTAAAGCAACATTATCTGTAGTCACAAAAATGTCCATCAATAGAGGGATTGTTGAATTATTTATAGAACATTTATACTATGCATTGATTATGCAGTTTTTAAAAAATAAATTTGAGGTAAATATTTTAATTCAGAGGGATATTTACATATATTATGTTTAGGAAAATTTCCCCAAACTTGGAAATAAGCCCATAAAAAAACTTAATATCGAATGGTCCAGCTTGAAAGTCATGTAGCTCTCTCCCTGGGAAAGAGACTTGGGTTCATTTAATGTTTATAACTGATTAGGGCCCAGGCATCTTACAACATGGTGAAGTCAGAAGTTAACTTGCATATATCTAACATGGTCCAATTTTTTTTTTTTTTTTAGTAAATAAGATAATCCCAAATGTTATGGCTTTATTTCCTGGTAGGACAATGATCAATTTTATATTTATTTTAGCAGTCTTACTTATAGCATTCTTTTTTCACAATTTTGACATGTGCCCATTATTATTTGTGGGACTTTATTATCATTATTATCATTTTTACTAATCTGAGAATTAGTAAAAAGAATTAGGTTTAAATGACTTTTAAATGAGAAAAGAAATTATAGCTTAAGTGTATAAATTGTTTATACAATCAGACAAGAAATCTTTATTTATATATCTGCATGATTATATATTTGTATCAGTGTAGATTGTGAGTATGGAAGCCTACATACCAGAATGTTAACACTACTCCTGTTACCTTGGAGGGGGTGGAGTGTGAGAGAAATTATTATGATTTCATATAAGATCATATATATAATTATATATATATAATATGTATATTTGCTTATTATGTGGATTATTTTTTAGTTTAATGGTTAAAAATTTAATAAAGAAAATGGTTGGGGAAATTCTCTTAAAAATTCTTCAATAATTTATGTTCCATTGTTTATTCCCTTAGTGATAAAATACTTATGATAAAAAGCATATATTTTTTGGGTGGCACTTGTGGCTCAGAGGAATAGGGTGCTGGCCCCATATGCTGGAGGTGGTGGGTTCAAACCCAGCCCCAGTCAAAAACTGCAAAAAAACCCCCCAAAAACAAAAAAACATATATTTTCTTTTTTAACAAGTTTATTTTCTTCTAAATTTAAGATTGATACAAGGGTACAAACAGGTTACATTGTTTGCATTTGTTAGGTTGCATTTGTTTAGCTGAGTCCTTCACTTAGGAGGGGTGCCATATACCCTTATGTTGTGTCCATTAGGTGGTAGCACCCCAAATCCCATTCCTCCTCACCTCTGCCCTGTTACTCTTCCTCTTTCCCCTATTTGGAGATAGTTGTGTTTTTTTCTCTCATGTGGGAATGTCATTGTTCATCTTTAGATTTCATATTAGTATTGAGTAGATTGGATACTTGCTTTTCCATTCTTGTGATATTTTACTAAGAAGAATGTGTTTCAACTCTGTCCAGGTTAATACAAAAGACATAAAGTCTCCATATTTTTTTAAGGCTGAATAGTACTCCATGGTATACATATACCATGGTTTATTTATCCACTCATGGACTGATGGGCACTTGGGTTAATTCCACATCTTGGCAATTGTGAATTGAGCTGAGATAAACATTCTAGTGCAAATATCCCTATTGTAAAATAACTTTTTTTTCTTCTGGGTATATACCTAATGGGATTGTGAAGTCAAATGGAAGGTCTACTTTAGTTCTTTGAAGACTCAACATATCTCTTTCCAAAGAGGATGCACTAGTTTGCAATCTCACTAACAGTGTAAAAATGTTCCCTTCTCTCTATAATTGTGCCAACATCTGCAGCTTTGGGACTTTGTTGTGTGGGCTATACTTTTTTTGTTTAGTAAATAAGTTAAGCAATATCACAAGGTTGCTCTGGTGTTCATTTCTCTGATGATTCTGGAAAATGAGTATTTTTTCATATGTTTGTAAGCCATTCATTTGTCATCTTCAGAGAAGTTTCTGTTCCAGTCTCTCACCCACTAATAAATGGGGTTGTTTGCTCTTTTCTTGTTGATTAATTTGAGTTCTCTGTAGACTCTGGTTATTAGCCCTTTGTCAGATTTGTAACAATTGGCAAATATCTTTTCCCATTTTTAAGGTTGTCTATTTGCTTTAATTATTGTTGTGTCCTTGGCTGTGCAGAAGCTTTTTAGCTTGATCATGTCTCATTTATTTATTTTTGTTGTGATTGCCAACAACAAAAAGAAGTTTGGAGTCTTCTTTATAAAATCTTTCCCTAGGCTGAAATCCTCAAGAGTTTCCCCCAGGCTTTCTTCTAGAGTTTTTATCATTTTGTGTCTTAGATTTCAATCTTGTATCCATTGTGAATTAATTTTTGTTAAGTGGTGAGATGTGTGGGTCCAGTTTCAGTGTTTTATATGTGGTTATCCAGTTCTCCCAGCACCATTTATTGCATAAAGATTCTTTTTCCTAGTGTATGCTTTTGTTTGGTTTATAGAAGATCAGATGGTGGTATGAGGCTGTTTTCATCTCTAGGTTTCCTATTCTATTCCATAGATCTATGTCTCTACTTTTGTGCCAATACCATGCTGTTTTGATTACTATAGACTTGCAATATAACCTGGTAAAGTGATGCCTCCACCTTTGTTTTTATTTCTAAAAATTGCATTGGCTACACAGGGTTTTTTCTGGTCCCATATAAAATGAATAACTATTTGTTCAAGTTCTTCAAAATATGATGTTGGTACTTTAATGGGGATTCCATTAAATCTGTAGATCACTTTTGATGGTATAGACATTTTAACTATGTTGATCCCTTCCAGCTGAGAGCATAGTATCTTCTTTCATTTGTTGATATCTTCTGCAATTTTTTCCTCAGGGTTTCATAATTCTCTCTGTATAGTTCCTCAGGGTTTCATAATTCTCTCTGTGTAGGTCCTTTGTAATATATATTCTCAGGTGTTTGGTTTCATTGAAGCTACTATGAAGAGTATCTTGTCCTTGATTTACTTCTCAGTTTGGTTGTTATTGGCACATATGAAGGCTACTGAATTATAGAAATTGACTTTACATCCCAAAACAGTACTGTATTTTTTGATCACTTCCAAGAGCCTTGTGGTTGAGTCTCTGGGGTTTTCTAAGTATTAGATCATATCATCAACAAAGAGTGTTTATCCTCCCCTGACTGCATTCGGATACCCTTGGTATCCTTCTCTTGCAAGGTTGCATTGGCTAAAACTTTCAGCACTGTGTTGAATATCAGTGGCAATGGACATCCTTGTCTGGCTCCAGTTCTAAGTGGGAATGCTTCCAGCTTTACTCTATTCAGTATGATACTGGGTGTGAGTTTGTCATAAATGACTTCTTTCAATACAAGAAATGTCCCATTTATGCCTAATTTCTTTAGTGTTCTCATCAGAAAAAATGCTGAGTTTTGTCAAATGCTTTTTTGCATGTATTGTAGGGTTCATGTTATTTGTGTTTTTTCCTCCATTTTTATGATGAATTACATTTATGGATTTGAATATGTTAAACTAGTTTTATATCCCTGGGATAAAGCTTACTTGATCATGATGTATAATTTTTTATATATGTAGCTGTATTCTATTTGCTAGGATTTTATTGAGTATTTTTGCATTGATATTCATTAGTGAGATTGGTCTGTAGTTTTTCTTTTTGTTGGGTCTTTTCCTGGTTTTGGTATTAGGGTGATATTTGCTTCATAGAACATGTCAGGGAGGGTTCTTTTGTCCTCAATGTTTTGAAATAGATTCTCCATTATAGGTACAAATTCTTCTTTAATGTTTTGGTAAAATTCTGGTGTAAAGCCAGTGGGTCCAGGACTTTTTTTGTTGAGAGTTTTTTTATTGTTTTTGCAATTTTGGTGCTTGATACTGGTGTGATCAAGAGATCTTTTTCTTCCCGGTTAAGTCTAGAGAGGTTGTGTGATTCCAGGTATTTGTCCGTTTCCTCCACATTTTCAAATTTCTGGGCATAGAATTTTTTATAGTAAACAGAGATGATCATTTCTATCTCTGTGTTATTTGTTGTTATTTCCTCTTTTTCAATTCTGATTGATGTTAGTAGAGATCTTCCATTTCTAGTTAATCTGGCCAAAGGTTTTTCAATTTTGTTTACCTTTTTGAAGAACCATCTTTTGTTTCATTAATTTTTTTTTTATAATCCTTTTTTTTCCTCTCTTTTTTTGAGACAGTCTCATTATGTCACCCTTGGTAGAGTGCTGTGGCACCACAGCTCACAGTAACCTCAAACTCTTGGGCTTAAGCGATTTTCCTGCCTCAGCCTCCCAAGTAGCTGGGACTATGAGATAGGCCCTCACCACAATGCCCCACTATTTTTTTTTGCGTTTGTCATTGTTGTTTAGCTGGCCTGGGCTAGGTTCAAACCCATCAGCCTCAGTGCATGCTGCTGGTGCTGTAACCACTGTGCTATGGGCGCTGAGCCAATGTGTTTTGGACTTAATTTTAGTCATTTCTTTTCTTATGCTAAGTTTGGGATTAGATTGCTCTTTCTTTTCCAGTTTGTTGAGATGATTCATTAGGTTGTGATGTGTACTCTTTCTGAAGAAGCATATATTTCCAAATATGTATGAATTAGATCTAGTTGATCTAGGAATCTATTTACTTGGGGTGGGGAAGGAGAGATGGTTATGGAAGGAATGCAGCTCCTCCATTAAAATTTGTTCCAAGATCATAATTTTGTAAACCCATATATTGTCTAGAGAGAGAGTTTTAAAAAAATTCTTTATTTTCCCACCTTAGCACATGAAGAAGCAAATTTAAAATGTTCAATTCCTAGAGTAGAGGAGGTGCTACTTGTGTTGCCATTGTGAGTCTTGCTATTCTATGGCAGGGGATATTATAGTACAGAAAGAACACTAGATCCTGTCTGTAGAGACATTTCAAATTATTGGATTTGACTAAAAGTTTAAAGCAGATTTAACATTTAATAATTTTCCTGTTACTACACAGGGGATAGAGGTTCATGAGATTGAAAATCATATAAACTACAGGCAAGGCAAAGGAGCTATATTCTGTCTACAAACTTGGGCTGAGATGTGAATTAATTTACATCTACATTTTTGTGTTATATACCCTCTTATTAGGGTTTTATATAGTGTAATAAAGTTGGAGGGGCTTGGGTTTTGAAGGCTGATCCTTTGAAATGATGTGTCCTTCAGTAGGTAATTTATTTAATCTGTAAGAACCTCAGTTACTTGTCTATAAAATAATAATTTATATAAGATGCTTAGTACAGTACTTGGCACAGGGTATGCTATCAGAAGCTGTTAATGATCTTCCTATCTTTTAGGGTGATATGTCAAACTGCTTAATTTTGAAAAGAGTGTATAAAAGAGCTCCTTCGCTAGTATAATGCACATCTTGGATGTTGTGTATTACTGGCTCTTGGCTCAGAAAAATCTCCATTATTTAACAATTAATAAGACATTTGTAACTGTTGCCACTTGCTTTATTAATAGAATATTTTTTCTCATTAAAGTAGATGAGAAATGTCGACTGTTCTTTGGGGAATGGGCATGTTCTGCTAAAAGCAATAGGAATTTCACAAAGGCAAATCCACTGGGGTTATAAGTATGTATAGCTGTGGTTTTGGTGGTTTTAAAATGTGCAAGGAAACTCTTTTATGGGAATTTCTGATAGTTATGTTGGCATAGACAAAGAAATATTGAGGTTTGAAGTAATGTCTTAGACAACTTGGGCAAAATAATCTTGAATGAGTTTCTACTATATAGGTTGCCTCGAAGATAAACAATGGTAATCCTCTATTTCTTTTTGCTTGTGGAGCTGAAGTGTTCACTTTTCTATTGCCCAAATAAAGATTCACCAATGTGAGAAAATTACGGCTTTCTAGGGAATAGGGTTTATGAAAAATCTAATTAGTGTTTATGTAGCCACTGATTCTTTTGATCAATTTTAAGGTATGTTTGGACAAACTGGCAATGTTTAGTGAAACAATGAAAATGTTTAGTAAGCCAATCAGATTAACATATGAATAATGGTTCTATTCATAAAGGTTTTGCTGATTTTTGTTAAATGACCTCCAGATGTGTTGCATTTTCATAACTTATTATAATCCATATTATAATATTTATAAATAATACATAGAATTCTTTGGAGATGATGCTATGTATAATAAGCTGATCTATACCAGATGGCATTAGGTCAGAGGCAAATACTCTTAAAGTTAAAGTCCTATGTGCCATAGGAATTTAAACAATTCTCAAACAACTCATAAAATACCAGATATGTAAATTTTAAAAATGTACATCACTTCTAAAAGGAAAACTTTTGTAAGTTTATTCAGATCCTCATCTCACATATATCAGAGAATTTTTTTGCTGTTGAATTTAGGAAATGCTATTGTAATCTCAAGCTTACTATTGATCTATGACTTAATAGTAAGTGATAAAGTTTACAAAGATCATATTCCTAAGGGCTAGACAAACATTTATAGAAAAAAGAGAGCTTGATTTTTGTGATGTGCCTACACTGTGGAATAACTAAAGATGCACTGGAGAGCACATACATAATATATAAATATGTACATACACATAGATGTGCACAGAGTACAGAAGTAGGTTGAGAACAACATGAATATAAGAGTGAGACTCTAACCTGAAAAGTAAAGGAACTTATTTAAACTATCTATAAATATAAACCAACTAAAGTTTATTATGATAAGTAATGTTAACTGTTTATAGTTATGGAAAATAAATGAATAAGAGAAAAGAAAGAAAATTTCTTTTTGGAAAACAGCACAATTAACAGAAGACAAACATTAAAAAGTTCAGAGAGATAGTGTATTTGAGGTATAAACAACAAGCCAAGATAGGTGACTGAAAAACTAAGGTGTCAAGAATTAGATTTTCCTCATGCTGTCGCTGTATATAAAGACTCACTTCTGTCAGTATATTCTTGGGGTTGAATCTAGTGAACTGTAAAATCTCAGATACAGCAGATGCAAATGGACTTGTTTCTCTTTCTAATTAAAAGATGTTAAAAAATTCTATTTTCTCTGTGATGTTCTGTAATCTTCCAGTCCCTATGCAATAAATACTGAGTGCCATTTCTGGAGAAGTGGTTAATTTCATTTCACAAGCCTCATTCATAATGAAGAATCTGATCACTTAAAAAAAATTCTGCCACTTTTATGATTGTATTATCATTGTTACAATTATGAGATTGACATGAAATTTGTACAGCTACGATACCAAGTAAATTTATAATTATGAGATTGGCATGAAATTTGTACAACTATGATACCAAGTAAATTTTATCCCAGTGAACACTGCCACCAATGCCAATTTTTTTTGGGTGTGTGGGATAGAACAACACTAAAAAATTGCTGAAATTCTGACTAGACAAAAATGAAGGAGATTATAACTCCTACTGTATATGTGATTTTTATTTATTTTTATTTATTTATTTTGAGACAGAGTCTCAAGCTGTTGCTCTGGGTAGAGTGTTATGGCATCATAGCTCACAGCAACCTCCAACTCAGGCTCAAGCAATCCTCTTGCCTCAATTTTTCTATTTTTAGAAGAGATAGGGTCTCACTTTTTTGCTCTGGCTGGTCTTGAACTCATGAGCTCAGGCATTCCATCTGCCTTGGCCTTCCAGTAAGCTAGGATTACAGGAGTGAACCACTGTGCTTGGCCTATATATATGATTTTTAAAATTATATTAATTTACTGCTAGATTGAGATACTGTTAGGCTTCAGCCTTATAATGAAAAAAGTAACTTCTTCATATGTGAAAGAAAGGCTACAACCTCAACTAACTTTGGCTTCTCCTCTCCATAACCATCATATTTGCCCTAGTTTTCTGCTACCATTTCTATAATCTCCTACTTGGTTATCATGTTGGACAGCTATTGCTCTCCACAATCTGCTATGTACACTGCAGACAGAACAATACATAAATACATTTGAAATATATACCTGACAATTTACACTCTTGTGGTGGTGGTGGTGGGGTCAATGCATGTGGACCCCAACTTGGTTTGAATGCCATCTGGGAAATGATACTGGAAATAACTAACTCAACACCAGTTTTAAGAAAAAACAAGTCTGAAAATGCTTGAAGATGGCTTACACTAACTCAGGCTGGGTAGACTGAAATAATGCAGCCCCTTCTTGGCTTCTTCAGAAGGTTTTTATTAGTTTTTAACAAAGGTGCATATGCAAAATATAGGGTTGAAAGAATCCCAAATTCCCAAGAAGGCTGGATAAAGAGAAAGCCAGGGTAAGCAGCAGAGGGTTGGTAAATAGCCAGTGGTGTATGTAAAAGATGGGAAGGGAGAAGCCAGTTCTGTTCTGGTAGAAGTAAACCAGGTTTTCTAATTTAAATACAGATTTGAAAAGTTTAATCCCTCCCATCTGTTCACTGTCAAATGCATGGCCTCTTCTGTCTCCAGCAGGCAGGTGGGTGCCTCCTCATTCTTTTCCTCTTTTGTGATTCTAAAGAACCCCTTAGGAATTGCCTCCTTACAGGTGTTTTCCCTGGTTGCCTCAGAATTGAGGCAGGGTAATCCACTGAGAAGTCAATTGATCTACTTCCTACAGACTCTAAGGTGGGTTCTAGGGCAAGAGTCTGGAAATCAGATTACACTTTGGGAGGGCAACCTTAACATTAACACAAAATGATCAGATTGTGAAAATCCTAATGTCCCCAGGATGAGCCAGACTTTACTGTGACCTAACTGCATGAATCCACTCATTTAAGGAGAGTAGCAGTTAGTCATGGAAGAGAGCAAGAGGAAACTTAAAGAGGCCAACTATAGTACTGTTGAAGACAGATCACCTGTTGGCCATTGGGCATTTTTGTACCATTGTTAGAAATATTGTATCTCCTGTGACTGAGTGATACCACTTTTTGTAAGATACTGCAGTGTGTAGGAATCATGGTGAAACCTGCCCTTTTCCCTTGCTTGGTTTGCTGAAAGATCAACCCACAATTATGGTAGATTAATAAGAGAAGGATGATAGAGTCAAATGGAGGGACCTGCCCAAATAGAACCAACCCACCCAAATAGAGTGGACTCGCCCAAATAGAATGTGCCCACCCCCATTCTTCTGACCTTTTAAATCCCCCCATCCACTTTAACCCACGTGCTGACTTCTTTCTTGAGCTCAACTCACCCACACCTAGGTGGAATAAAGGCCAATGGTGCCCACACAGAACCTGGACTCCATTTCCTTTCATTCACATTTCAGAATAATCTTTTATTTTCTGTCTTTGACGTCTCATTTTGGTGCTGTGACTCAGATGGAGGAGTAGCCCCCTTGGGGGCTGAAATACACACTATTGGACCCAACTAGACAGACTCTTGGTCCAATGAGATGAAGGGAAACAGGGGAACCCCTCTGACCCCCACCCAAAATTCATTCATTTATTAGTGAGGTGAGCATTTGTCTAGAATCCCTTTCTGAACATTTTTAACTTCTCTTTCCATTTCCCCACTCCACTCCTTTTTCCTCCTCCCTCCATCTCTGGGCTCTTACATAGTTGTATATAGCCCCTCTCTCAGCTTTTTAAATGTTTTTTCTCTTTCCCCACTCTGGGCTGAAAATTCTGGTAGTCTGTGCCTAATCCCAGCAAGTCTGGTTCACCTGTCCAGTGTCTTGTGTTTGGGGACACCCTCCCATGGGCTTGGGCCATTCTTCCAGTTAACACCAGCCTCACTTTTTTTTCTAGCTGGTTTGACATATAGGTCTGATACCTCCCTGATCCCGGGCACCTATGGACTCACCCCAGGTGAGTCAGACTTGCCCATCCAGAGCCTTGTGTGTGAGGACACCTTCCTGTGGGTCTGGGCCACTTGTCTCCAACTATTTCACACACGGAGGCCTACTAACCTCCCTGACTCAGCCTCAGTTACCTCCTTCCTCCTTCTCCATTCCCCCCCACCTTGCTATTTCAAGGCCCCACATAGAGGCCTAGTAACCTCCCTTACCCCAGGCCTCAGCCACCTCCTTCCTCCTCCTCATAGACTCTCTTTACATTCTTGCTTTAACTCCATTTATTTTTTTGCTTCCAATTTCTGATATGGGGATCACTCAGTCATGGATTCCCCCTTCTTCACCTTCTTCACCTCAAGCCTGTAAGGCTCTATCTTGACCTTAAACCTAAAAGCCTCATCTTTTTCTGTTTGACCTACATAGAAACTGGTCAATGGTTCCTGGTGGCCTGAAACTGGAACATTTGACCTCTCCGTGTTCTCACTGATCTCAATAATTACTTTTGGAGATTAGGCAAATGATCGGAGACTCCTACATCCAGGCTTTTCTCTTCCTCTAAAACATTCCTTCTCTGTGTTCATCTTGTGAACTATCTCAGATTCTCCTTGTGCAGGTCAAACCAGCTCCCTCCTCCCATCCAAGTCTCCAATGTCTTCTTTTGACCTGACAGACAACCCTTCCCTTCTGCCTCTCCACAGCCTCCTCAATCTCATTTCTACCTGCAGAATTCCTACTGGCAGAATTCCATTCCATCATCCCACTCTGACCCCCCATTCAGCCTCCCCCACATGTGGTAGAGAGAGAAAAAATGGCAGAACTGGGAGAGAAAAGAAACACAGCCTTCACGGCATTTTCTTAGTTATTATGTTAAGACACTTATATTCTACACCTACACCGTAGGTGTGGTCCCACCAATTATTCTCCCTCCACCCATCCTCCCTTTCCCCTCCCTTTCCCTTTTCCCTTCTTCTTGGGCTATAATTGGGTTATAACTTTCATAACAAAACTATAAATTGGTTTCATAGTATGACTGAGTACATTGGATACTTTTTCTTCCATTCTTGAGATACTTTGCTAAGAAGAATATGCTCCAGCTCCATTCATGTAAACATGAAGGAGGTAAAATCTCCATCTTTCTTTAAGGCTGCATAATATTCCATGGTGTACATACACCACAATTTATTGATCCATTCATGGGTTGAAGGGCACTTGGGCTTCTTCTATGACTTAGTAATTATGAATTGGGCTGCAATAAACATTCCGGTACATATATCTTTGTTATAATGTGATTTTGGTCTTCTGGATATATACCCAGTAGAGAAATTGTAGGATCAAATGGCATATCTATTTTTAGATCTCTAAGTGTTCTCCAAACATCTTCCCAAAGGGAGCATATTAGTTTGCATTCCCACCAGCAATGTAGAAGTGTTCCCTTTTCTCTACATCCACACCAACATCTCTGGTTTTGGGATTTTGTGATGAGGGCTAATCTTACTGGAGTTAGATGATATCTCAAAGTAGTTTTGATTTGTATTTCTCTGATGATTAAGGATGATGAGCATTTTCTCATGTGTCTGTAGGCTGTGCACCTGTCAAGTTATTCATATCCTAAGGTTATTAAACACTTTATAAATGATGTAAATATTTTTTTCTTAGTTTGCCAGTTGCCTTTTTAGTTTCTTTTGCTATGAAGTAATTGATTTTTAATGTACTCAAATTTATCAATCTTTTAAAAATTGCTTCTGTGTTTTTAGTTATGATACGAAATTTTTTCCTGTACCAGGTAATGAAGATTTCAATCATGTTTTCTAGTACTTTTTTCCTCTTAAATTTTTTAAAAATATATTTAGAGTTCACAAGTTGAATTCTGTTACATAGATATATTGTGCCATGGTAAAGTCTGGACTCTTGGTATCTAGTACATTTATGGTTTCTTTTTTTATATTTAGATCTCTAATCCATTTGGAGGATTGTGTGTATGTATGTGTGTTGTAAGGTATATAGATCTAATTTTAACTTTTCTCAGATGGCTAAACAGTTGTTCTAACTTTATTAAATAAGTCCATTTTTTTCCTCCATTCTTTTTTTTTTAATTTTTTTTTATTAGATCATAATTGTGTACATTAATTCTCTCATAGGATACAGCATGTTACTTCTATATGCAGTTTGGAAAACTCTCATCCAGGTGGCCAACATAGCCATTGTGTCTTTCTCATAATTGTTATGCTAAGACATTTATATTCAACCTTTAGAGAAATTCACCTGTACCCAAATAGAGTAAACTATAGGCATGATCCCCACAATATCATTCTCTTCACCCATCCTCCCACTCCCCTCCCCTGCCCCTTCTTCTTTCCCCGTAGTTAGGGCTCCATTTGGATTGTAGTTTTCCTAAGGTAGCTAACAATTAGTTTCATAATAGTGTTGAGTACATTGGATACTTTTTCTTCCATTCTTGAGATACTTTGCTAAGGAGGACATTTTCCAGCTCCATCCATGTAAATACGAAGGCGGCAAGGTCTCCATCTTTCTTTGTGGCTGTATAGTATTCCATGGTGTACATATACCACAATTTATTGATCCATTCATGGGTCGATGGGCACTTGGGCTTCTTCCATGACCTAGTGATTGTGAATTGGGCTGCAATGAACATTCTGGTACAGATATCTGTATTATAGCATGATTTATGGTCTTCTTGGTATATACCTAACAGAGGAATTACAGGATCAAATGGTAGATCTATATTTAGATCTCTGAGTGTTCTCCATAATAAGTCCATTTTTTGCTGTAGTATCTTGAGATGCCATTTTTATCATGTACTAAAGTATAATGTATACTTGAGTCTATTTTTATTCTATTCCATTTGACTTGTCTGTCTATTTATGCATCAATACCACATTATTTTTATTATAGCAGTTATATAGTGTTTTAATGTCTGGTAAAGTTAGTCACTTCTCCATCACAGCTTTTCTTTTTAGTGTTTTTATGACTATTCAGTATGTTTATTTTTCCACATGGAGTTTAGTATCATAATTACTAATCTATTTCCATTAGAAAGCTTGTTGGCATTTTTATTGAGATTTCATTATATTTATAAATCAACTTAGGGACAATTGACATCTGTAAGAAGCTGCATTTTCATGTCTTTCTATTTATTCAGCTCTATTTTATATCTTCAGAAGTGTTTTAAAGTTTTTCTAATGAATATTTTGCATATTTACTAGCAAATTTCCCCAAATATTTTAAGTTCTTGGTGGTATTTTATGTAAATGGTCTTTCACTAGCCCTACATCTTCCAACTGTTTATTGACTGTGTATTTTAGGGCTATTAATTTCTACATGTTAATTAGTAAATTATTTTGAAAAGAAATACTCAACAGTATAATAATAATCTATAATTTCACTAGTTACACATAAAAGTTTAAAATATATTTTGAAGAAACTTGACATGAGTATGTTTTATTTGAAATAAGAAATATGTAAAAATAATTAGAAAATTTATTAAAGTAAATTTTAATGAGGAGATACCACATTAATCTCAAAACTTTACAGTTAAAATAGTCTGGTACAATTGTTACCATATGGATTAATGAAGTAAAATTCAAATAAAGACCCTTCCATATACTTATTGAATGTTAATTTATGATAAAAGACACTACTAAATCAATGAAGGAAAATATAAACTATTTAATGAATTTTTTTAGGAAATCTGATGATTATTTGGAAAATAAATATTGGATTTTTTTTTCTGGCCTCTGCATTTAAAATGAATTTAGATGCATCAGAGTATCACTTATAAAACTGAAGCTGTAAGAATAGTGGAGAAAATACAGTTGAATACTTTTATGATTTGGGACAGAGGAAATCTTTCAACGCATTATACCTAATCCAGAAAACATAATAAATAAATTCAAAGATTTATAAAGTATAAAACAAACAAAAATCTCAAAAACAAAGACATCAGAAAATTGAAAGGCAAATGACAACCTGGGAAAAATAGTGATGCATGTAAACATATGACAGATATGGACCAGGAAATAATTTTTAGTTTGGAACTTTAGCATGTTAAAGTACAACTTTCTCTATTTAAAATTCAACATTGCTGCAATTTAAAATTTTCTTCTTTGGCAATAAAAAATCTAATCTTATATAGTCTAGTAAACTGAGTTAAATGTAGTTATTTTTCAGTGTTTAGGGTTTTCTATGTCAACCTAAAAAGACAACAGAAAAACCAACTTTCTGAAGCAAAGGGTTTATTTGGGAATAATAGGGATTGCAATCCCAGACTTGTGTGCTATGACAGATCATAAGTATATCCTAAGAGGGTGTGCAGAAGGGAAGCTTTTAAAGACAAAAAGAAGCCCACATAAATTGTTTTGAAAAAAAGAGGGTTTGTTACAGAGGTGTGCTGCAGGAGTTGGTATTAGCTCACTGGTAGAGATAGCCATTATTAGGCAGATGCCTTTGGGCAGACAGTTTATCTGGAATACTGCTGTTTTGAGGACTTCCTTAACATGGTTCCCATCAGAGGCATATATGTGTTAGGGTGCCGTCTTTGCAGACTCTGGTTCCATTTGTCGGGTTTGACATTAGTGATTCCATTTTGATACTGATAAATTTTTCATCTACATACTTCTTTTTCTGCAGCCCTACTATCTAAGAGGCAAGTGTGTTCCAGGTGGTTGTTATGGTGACTTACAGGAAAACTGGTCTATGGTTGTTATCTGTTGGGGTCTGAAGATATGTACTTTGCTTTACAGCCTCTATCTTCACTGCGTTTTCTGTTAACGTTCATGTTTTTGCCCCTGATATTTTTTCTTCTGCTATGGCACGTGATGCTATGCCCTAACTCCCATCTTGCTAAAGACTTTGCTCAGGGCTTTTAACACTCCCCCATTAAACAGGAAGCTCAGCTGAAAGAGTTTAGTGACAACTGTAAAATCTTGTGAAACCCCAGCTTCTCCTTGTAAGCACTCCTCTTAACAGGTGTTGGCTTTTGTCAAATTCAGCTTGTGTTAAGTACTCCCCCTCCCCTACTGAAAGCACCTTATAAAAAGTTTTCACCCCTGCTCCTAGGGGTCAAGAGATCTTGAGGCATGAGTCTGCTCTTGGCCCAGCCAATCAATAAAGGGCCCTTGCTTAATTTGGACTCAGTGTGCTGGAGTTTCTCTCTTCCACTTGCTTTGGGTATAACATTTGGAGGCCCCAGAAAGATTTGCTAGCTGGAGGGTCAGTCTCCCTGTGTAGCCCCCCAGAAAGGGCATAAAATATAAGGGAAGTGCCCCCTGAGACATTTCAGGGTGCTGTAATTCTCTGAACTCCTCCTGAAGGCTTCAGAGGGACTCCTTCCAACTCTTCACCTAAATTCAGGCCCTCCAACTTACTCTTAAGAGGTAATTGTCTGTAGTGTTTGTTTGAAATTGGTTTTTTATTTTTTATTTAGAAGGGCCCTTCCCTTAGGAATATCCAAGGGAAGGCCACTGGACAGGGGCCTCAGGGGTTGGCCCTGGCCTGTCAGATATTAGGATACCAGTGCCATGGGGATGCTGGTGCTTTAATCTTTTGGCCTTGGGGAAGATTGGACACAGAGGAGCATGTGAGAAGGGAGCCTCAGGGGTTGGCTCCTAGGACAGGTCCATAAACTTGTAAGACAGGAGACTCAGGGTACCTGGCCTGTGTGTTAAGGCAAGAGCCTCAGGGAAGACTTGGCCTGTGTGGGACTCTCAGAGATGTGTGTGTCAGTAGTGTGACCCATTCCAAGAAACACCAGGATGCTGGTGGGGAGCCTCAGCCTCAGAAGCACACTTTAGATTTGTATATATGTTTGTTTATAATAATCAGTGCTTTTTGGGAATTGTGTGCATTATAAGTCATTTTGTTTGCCCTGGTGATGTGTTTATTTTTGCTTGTCTGTCAAATTGTGAGATCTCATTCTGCAGTCCTTGCCTGTCCCTGACTCTGAAAGGGTCAGCAAACCTGACTAGTCCTTGCCTCATCAGGGGAAGAGGATTTTCTGCCTCTTTACATTGTAGGAGGGCTATCCTCTCCCACAGTCTCCTCAATGGGAGAAACTCAATCAGCACCCTCACTGGAGCCTCCCACTCGTCAGCTCTCATCCCTGGCATCTCATCTCCAGTCTTACAGGAACCTCAAGTCTAAAGGAGAAGCCTGGATACTCCCCCTTTGGGAGGCACCTCCTGGGGAGGGAGCAGAATGAGGCACCTATCCCTTTCTTGTCTATATCCCTTTTTCAACAGAGTTCAAACTGAAGCTAGAAAAGCCTTCTTGGCCAGTTTTGGTGATGCTGAGAGGAGGGGCAAAGGGAGTTTAACAAAGTTTTTCTGGCAGAATGGTCAGATTGGGACCCCAATACCTTAGCAGGATCCCAGGCTCTAGAAGCTTTTTACCAGTGTCTCTTTTATGGGCAGCTGCCTGAAAACATAAACATTTATCAAAAAACAACTGAGGTGGTCCCAGGCCCAGAGGAGTCTCCAGGGGCATATTTGGACATCAGGAAGAAATTACAGAAGCTAGCCAATCAATCTTTGCCTTCAAGTGGACCAATCCAGAATCCGAGATGATCAGTCAACTCACATGGACAAGGCTCCCCCAGGGTTCCAACAACTCTCAGACATTATTTTGAGAGGCTCTTACAAATTAATAAGAGGTACAAATTGGTATTAAGATGCTATTTACAAATGGAGATGTACAAATGGCCAATAAACGTAGAAAACAGATGTTCTGCTTTGTTTGGAATTAGAGAAAAGAAAATAAACACTTAACAAGATGTCATTTTTTTTAAGCTATCATATTGAAAAAGGAGAAAGAATATGGTAATGTTAATGCTGGAAATTGAATACAGGAAAAGGACTACCATATAGTAAGAACTGACACTTTTAAAGAGGGCATTGGGAACATGTGGCAAAAATATAATGTGTAAACCCTTTATTCTATATCTAGGAATTTATTCTAAGGTTATAAGCTGATAGCTTTACAAAGGTACATGGTATATGTCTGAGGAGTTAATCACAACATTGTTTATAACAATCAGAAATGGGAAATGACCTATACATCTATTAGTAAGTTGTTAATACATGTATATATTTTGGTTATAGACACTGGGACATTATAAACTATGAATACTTCACAATGTAGCAGAGGAAAATATAGCTTTTTCTCTACCATGCTAAGTTCTAACAAAAGACAGATTAACAAGAGAAAAAAAAAAGTTTAATAACATGTACATGTCATATATACACAAGAGGTATATATGAAGGAAAAATTAACTATGCTCAAAGAAGTGGCTTAGTATTTGGGCTTAAGCACCATCTTCAGCAAAATGCAAAGGATAGATGAGTGTGGAGAAGACCAGTTATGTAGAGGGGACCTGGACAATATGGTAAACAAGAGTAAGATTTTTTGGTGCAGATTTAAATGAGGATGTTCTTCCTTGATAAGATTTTTTTGTGATCTCAGTTGTGCTTTTACTGGTACAGAGAGGTAGACACAGGTACAAATGGAGATTTCCTTTATAGATGTAATTTACCTTACAAAGGATTAACTTCTACTCTGTTTTCAGAGATTCTGTGTGTGTCTAATGTTTCATAAAATAATCCTTACACCAAAAGGTATATTTTTGGGTAGCACATTCTGGTAGTGTGCTCTCCTACAACAATTACCAAAAAAGGATACACAACCACATTTAGTGATTGGATGGGGGCAGAATATCCATGGTACTGAAAAGTTATAAACTAACAAGTGTAGAAGCAATGATCTCTTCATACGGAGACACAGAGACAGGTAACATCAGGGAGTCCCATTCACATTGACTGGGAAGTGAGTGGTGCCTCCAGAATAGTGCAGTGTGGTACCCCTGATAGTTTGATACTATTATTTTGTAAAAAAAAAAAATTCAATTCATATGTAGAAAAAGAAAAAAAATATTTATTTTCTCTTTCCTGCTTAAATTATTTTTTTCTTTTAATTTTCAGGGTAAATTTGTGAGGGTCCAAAAAACTAGGTGACAATATTTACATTTGTTAGGTAGAGTCCCTCCTGAAATTGTGTTTCAGACCCAAAAGTTGTGCCATATGCCCTTACATTGTGCCCATTAAGTGGGAACACAGTAATCTCCCCTCCTTCTCTCTCTCTCCCCTCCTTTTCTCTCACCCTTCCCTTGCTCCTTCTCTCTCCAGCTATAATTGAAGCAATCAATTATTATTTTAAATGATGGTCCCTGGATTCTCTTGGAGAAAACAATGATTATGCTAGGTGAGCGTGCTTTGTTTTGAAGATAAGACTACTTTTACCATATCTGTGACAGATAGGGAAGGCATAAAAATTCTCCACATAAGAAACTAAAAGGAATTTGGAGATAGGACGCCAGTCAGAGAGGTTGCAAAGGGGAGCTGGAAGAAGGTTGCACAGCAGAAAGGGGTAGATGGAAAATATAGCACAGTGAAAATTTCCTTCAGCAGGAATAACTTAGGGGCTTTGAAGAACAGGATTTATGAGATGAAATTTTGTACCTATTGCTTTTCTGCTGCCCCCACTACTGTCTAAAGCATTAGTCATTTATACTACAAGACAAACATCCTTTGGAAGTGCTCATTGTAGTAAAGAGATAAGGCAGTGGCCAGCTGCTATACTGAGCTGGTGAAACACAGAATGGAGATGGTAAAGTATAGCACTCAAGGTCAGAGCCAGAATATACTATGATTCAGACACAAGGACTCTAGCCAATGTTTGGGTTAGATATTTATGGTCATTGTTCATCAAAATAAAAAAAAAAATTTTCATGGTGGTGAAATTTGGGGTAATTTGTTTACTTCTGCCTTTAATATTCCTTGGAACTATTTATAATGACTATATTTTCTTAGAAAAACTGATAAAATTTTCTTTTTAGATGGCACAACAATGTGAATGTACACAATGCTGCTGAACTATACTTTTAAGACAGCTAAGATGGTAAATTTTATGTTATGTAGGTTGCCATTTTATTCTGTTGATTGTTTCTTTTGTGGTACAAAAACTTTTTAATTTGATGTAGTCCCAATGTCAAAGGAATTTCTTTCTGAAGTAGGTCCTTGGTCTCAGAGATTTGAAGAATGAACCCACAGACCACAGAAATCAGAGATAAGATAGAATTTATTAGATGAAAAGGAATAGAGAAGGAAGGAAAGGTACCCGAGCCTCTGGCAGAGGGGGGAAGAGCCATGTGGGAATCCCTGCATGGGCCTTTTTCTCTAGGGTTTTCTAATGTTTTGTAAATAGGGAGATCTTGAGAATTACATTTGGCTGGGACTTGGCAGGCTTCAATATTGATTAGTGAATGAATGAGCGTGTTAACAAATAAATGTTGTACTTCCAGTTCTGGGCAAGAAACAAACAAACAAAAAAACCTGGCAGGAAGTGTACTACAGAACAGGCCCAACTTACATGAAATCCAGGAAAGACTACTTTTCTCCTCTCCTGCTTATATTCAGAGAGTGCAGTTTGGAGAAAAAAAGGCTGTTTGCTTAGGCTTGGAAAGTGGGGGTTGTTGTCCAGTCCTGAATAGGGGAATCACTGTATCATCATTAGTCTAGTTTTATTTTTGTTGCTTATACTTTTGGGATTATTTCTAAAAAATCATTACCAAGTCCAATATCAAGAGGCTTTCCCCTGTGTTTTATCTAAGAATTTTACAGTCTCAGGTCTTGTGTTTAAATCTTTAATCCATTTCACGTTGATATTTGTGTATGATATAAGAAAGGGTCCAATTTCATTCTTTTGCCTATGGATATCCAGTTTTCCCAACAGCATTTGTTGAAGAGTCTATCCTACCCCCATTGTGTATTCTTGGTACTCTTGTGGAAGATGAATTGACTATTTATGTGTGGACTTATTTCTTGGCTATGTTGTTCTATTGGTCTATATGTCCGTCTTTGTGCTAGTACTGTACCGTTTTAACTTCTGTACACATTTGTGATATAATTTGAAATTTGAAATCAGGAAGAATAATGCCTTTAGCACTTTTTTTTCTTCCTCTCTCAAGAGTACTTTGGCTATTCTGGGACTTTTGTGGTTCCATATGAATTTAGCATTTTTTTCTATTTCTGTAAAAAATGTCATTTCAATGCTTTTGGTAGTGTGGACATTTTAACAATATTAAAGATACCACCTCACATATGTCAGGATGGCTATTATCCACACAAAATAAAACAAAACAAAAAATAACAAGTGTTGGTGAGGATGTGGAAAAATTAGAACCCTTTACACTGTGGGGAAGTAAAATGGTGCAGCAGCTATGGAAAATAGTATTAGGGCTTCTTACAAAATTAAAACCAAGACTTCCGTGTGATCAAGCAATACTCCATTTAGATATATATTGAAAAGAATCAAAATGAGGATCCTTAAGAGTTATCTGTACTCCCATGTTCAATGTAGCATTATTCACAACAGTTAAGCTATGGAAACAACCCAAGTGTCGTAGATAGCTGAATGGAGAAAGAAACTGTAGTATAGACATACAATGGTAATAATTCAGCCTTAAAATAATAAAAATCCTGCTATTTGCAACAACATGAATGAACCTGGAGTACATTATGCTAAGTAAAATAAACCAGATACAGAAAGACAGATACTGCATGATTCCAATTGTATTATATGAGGTGTCTATAATAGTCAAACTCATAAAAGCAGAGAATAGAGTAGTAGATGCCGGGGGTTGGGGTATGGGACTTACTGTTAAATGGGTATAAAGTTTTAGTTATGTTAGATGAATAAATTCTAGAGATCTCTTGTATAACACAGAGCCTATAGTTAACAAAATGATATTGTACACTTCTAATTTGTTAAGAGAGTAGATCTTATGTTAATTGTTCTTACCACAGAAACAAAAACCAAAACAACAAATATGAAAGCAAAGGGACACAAGTAAACATTGAAAGGTATTGAATTTGTCTATGATCTTGATTGTGATGATGATATCATGGGTATTTACACAAGTCCAAACTCATCAAATTGTGCACATTAAATATGTACAGTTTGTATATCAATTATTCTTCAAGATTTTTTTTTTAAAGAAACTAAAGCACAGAGTGAAGTAAATAGTAGACAATCTAGCATTTTGTGAGAGGTTGAGGTAGAATTTAAACACTAGTTCTCAGTTCGTTTTCTGTTGCTTATAACAGAATAACTAAAACTGGGTAATTTATAAAGAAAAGAAATTTATTTCTTATAGTTATGGAGGCTAAGAAGTCCAAAGGTGAGGGGCCTCATTTGGTGAAAGCTTTCCTGCTAGTGGGGACTCTGTAGTCTCAAGGCAGCATGAGGACTGAGTGTGCTAGCTTAGCTCTCTTTCCCCCTTTTATAAAGCCACTAGTCTTATTCCCATGATAACCCATTAATCCATTTATGAGGGCAAAGCACTTATGAACCAATCACATCTTAAAGGACTCATGTCTCTACACTGCCACATTAGGGATTTATTTATATTTATAAATAAATATAAATATTTACATTTCAACAGAAGGTTTAAAAAATTTTATTTTAAAATATTAGTGGGGTACAAATATTTTTGTTACATGGATAGATTTTATAATGCTTCAGTCAGGGCTATAAGTGTGCCCATTCCAAGTAGTGTTTGTTGTTCCTGTTAGGTAGGTTTTTGCTCCTCTTCCCTCCTCCTCCTTGATTTCCAATAACTTTTACTTCCCTCTGTGCACATGTGTATCCATGGGTTAGTTCCAATTTATTAGTGGGTATAGCAACATTTGTTCAAACCAAAGCAAGGAGTTTTAGTAATCTATTGGGGAGAATTTTTAAGAACTAAGCTGAGTTTATAGCTATAATTTATACATTTTTTCAATGCTTTACTAAATCCTTTTGTTAAAGGAAGTAAATTAAGAAAACTTTAATGAAACGTATGAGTAAAAATGAAATGAGAGGGTAAATGTCTACTTGGTTGGTATGGCAGTAGAGTCAGAATTAATGTGAGAAAGTCACAAATAGAAGATAAAACTTAACAGGAAAAAATGTTTTACTTGTCCATATTTTTGTTTTGAAATTCTTATTCTTTTACATATTTCCCTTCTGGTGGTGAAGAGTAGAAAAATATGCCACTCCACAAAATGCCACTTTCACAATAAGGATTATTTTGAACTGAAGGCAATTAAAAATAGCCACACACAAGAAAATCTCTTTGCCCTCTTCCTATTTGCCTAAAATTAGGCGATAAATATACAAAGGTGTACCTCCTCACCTCTCTGTCGGGAAGAATGAGGTTTGACATTGGAGACGACTTTATCTATATCATCCTGGAGGTGACACAAGAGGAATCTGCACAGGGAACTTCACTAATGAGCCATTGCTTTCCTGCATATTTGCCTTTCCAACAATTTGCCACCTCTAGAGATTCAAAGAGCTTTTCTATTTTCTTTTCTCTAAAATTGTACTTTGTTGAAGATGCTGTATAAGTTGGAATTTTAAGTTACCTTTTCGACAGTTACTCTTTCCCTCAGTTTTCTCCCAGGTGTATATGAAATATACATGTTACTGAACTTCTATTTGTTTTTATACTGTTAATTTGTCTTTTATTTTAGGGGTCCCAGCTAAGAACTCAGAAGTGTAGAGGGCAAATTATTTTTCCTCCCTTACAGTGGGTTTTCTCTTTCAAATACAGAAATCTCCATTAAAGATGCCAGGAACATGTCCCTCAAGATGACTTCTACCTACAGATATAAACTTATTTTATCAGAGCAAATTTATTCAAAAGACTACTGTTATGGGCTGAGTTATGTCTCCCCTCAAATTTTTATGTAAAACTTCTAACTCCTGATACCTCAAAAAGTGACAATATTTGAAAGATAAGCTCTTCAAAGAGGTAACTAAGGTAAAATGAAGTCAAGAGGTTGGGCTCTAATCCCATATAATTTGTGTCCTTGTAAGAAGAGGAAATTAGGACACAAACACACACAGCAAAAGATCATGTGAAGACATAGGGAGAAGATGGCCATCTATACACCAAAGAGAGAGGCCTCAGAAGAAACCAAACCTACCAAAATTTTGATCTTAGACTTCTGGTCTCCAGAATTGTAAGAAAATAAATATCTGTTGTTGAAGCCACCCAGTTTGTAGGATTTTGTTTTGGAAACCTATATCAAAATGAGGTGGCGGCCAGGCACAGTGGCTTACACCTGTAATCCTAGCAGTCTGCTAGTCTGAAACGGGTGGGTTGCTTGAGCTCATGAGTTTGAGACCATCCTGAACAAAAGCAAGACCCCCAATAGGAAAACCAAGGCAGAGAATCGCTTGAGCCTGAGTTGGAGGTTTCTGTGAGCTATGATGCCATAGCACTCTACCCAGGGTGACAGCTTGATACTCTGTCTCAAAAAAAAAAAAAAAAAAAGACACAGGAGGCTTGTGAAAAATGACAGATCTACTTATGAATGAAAAAAAGAAATAAAATGTCTACACTTCTAGTTTCCTCTGAGAATAGTTTTGTCCAAAGGATGGGCACTAACTTTGTGTGATTTTGTTTTTTTTAGGAACCATAATCACATGCCCATTTGAGCAAATCATGCAGATTATTTTTTGTATTTAGAAAAGTGTGACTTTCTGCTTTTAAGACTAAATTCCATTTATTATGTATACTCTTGGATCTTGAGGCTATTATCCTAGGACTTAGACCAAAGAACTTTTGGGTTAATATGTAGATTTCTTAAAGCTCTGACCTGATAGATTTACAATTATATTTACTTCTTGTGTATATCCCTATATATACAAAGAGAAGATCTTTAAATTGCCTAATCCAACAACATTATTAGTAGGTCAGTTAAGGCATGATGATTCTATTTGTTTTATTATGATGTGATAATGTTCTCTGTACCTTTTCTTCAATGTATCCATGTAACAAATATATTTGCACCTCTTTGATATATACAAGGCATCTATGTGACAAATATATTTGCATCCTTTCATACCTTCTTCCTTTTTTAATTTCAAAATATTAAAGGGGTGCAAATATGTTTGTTACATGGATATCTTGTATAATGCTCAAGTTGGGGCCTGTAGAGTGCCTGTCATCAAAATACTGTTCGTTGTACCCAAGGTTTTTACCCCTCTAGCTCCCTACTGTCCTGTCTTCTTGGATGCCAATGTCCTTTGCATCTCTTTGTGCCTGTCCATCATTTAACTTCCAATTATTAGAGATAACATTGTTTGTTGTTTTTGACTGGGGCCAGGTTTGAACCTGCCACCTCCAGTATATGGGGCCAGCGCCCTACTCCTTTGAGCCACAGGCGCTGCCCCATTGTTTTTCTACTCATGAGATACTTCACTTAGTATAGTGGTCTCCAACTGCATACAAGTTGCTGCAAAAGACATTATTTCATACCTTTTTATGATTAAGGAGTACTCTATTGTATATATGTACTACATTTCCCTAATCCACTCATGAATCAAAGGGGATTTAGATTGATTCCACATCTTTGCCATTGTAATTTGTGCTGCAATAAACATTCAAGTGAGGCTGTCTTTTTGATAAAATAATTTCTTTTCCTTTAGGTAGATACCCAGTAGTGGGACTCCTGGATAAAATAGTAAGTCTACTTTTATTTCTTAAGCCCTATATATATTTTTTAAAGTCATATACACTTAGATCATGAATACATTTATGCATATGTGGGGTACAATGTGTTGATTTTTTTATACTATCTGATATGCTTACATCAAACCAATCAACATAGCTTTCATCTCATTTACTTGATTATTGTGTTAAGACGTTTATGTTCTACACTTGATAGATTTGACTTGTACCCTTGCAATATGCTCCATAGGTTAGTGCCATTTACCCTCCCTTTATCAAACCTCCCTTCTTCCCTCCCTTTCACTCCATTTCTCTCCTTCATCCTGAGCTATAGTTGTGTTCTATCTTTCATAATAAAGTGTGAGTAAATATAAGTTGGTTTCATAGAAGTACTGAATACATTGGGTACTTTTTCCTCCATTCTTGAGATACTTTACTCAGGAGAATATGTTCCAGGTACCTTCATGTAAACATAAAAGAGGTAAGGTATCCATCTTTTTTAAAGGCTGCATAGTAGTCCATGGTATACATATACCACAATTTATTAATTCATTCATGGGTCACTGGGCACTTGGGGTTCTTCCATGACTTGGCTATTATGAATTGAGCTGCAATGAACAATCTGGTGCAAATATCTTTTTTGCAAAGTGATTTTTGGTCTTTTGGATATACTCTAGTAGAATTGCAAGATCCAATGGCAAGTCAATTTTTAGATCCCTGAGTGTTCTCCAACACTTCTGTTAAGCTATCTTGCCCATAGTTAAATGGAATCACTTGTTCTTTTCTTATTAAGAAGTTAGAGCTCTCTGTGGATTCTGGTTATCAGACCTTTGCTGCAAATATCCTCTCCTATTCTGAGGGTGGTCTACTTGCTTTACTTACTTTTGTTCTTGGCAGTGTGGAAGCTTTTTAGTTTGATTAGATCCCAGTAATGGGATTGGTATTGCTTCAATTGCCCTGAGGGTCCTTTTCATAAAGTTTTCTCCCAGGCCAAGTTCTTCAGGTGTTTCCTCTGCATTCTTTCCAAGAATCTTTATGGTTTCATGTCTTAGGTTTAAGTCTTTTATCCAGTGAGAGTCAATTTTTGTTAAAGGTGAAAGGTATGAGTCCAGTTTCCCCATACTGTTTTTCATAGAGCTTATACCAATTTGCAGTACCACCAACTGTGTATAAATTTTCTTTTTTTCTTTTCAACCATGCCAGCATTTATTGTTTTTTGATTTTTAATAATGGCCATTTTGACATGGGTAAAGTGGTTTTTGTGGTATTATGGTTTTAATTTGTCATTTCCCTAATGATGAGTGATGATGAGCATTTCTTCATGTTTGTTGGACATTCGTCTATCTACTTTTTAAATACTTCTGTTCATGTCCTTTGCCTATTTTCTAAGGGGTTGCTCATCTTTTTCTTGTTGATTTATCTGAATTATTTGTAGATTGTGGACGTTAGCCTTTTATTGAATGTGTAGCCATGTATTTTCTCCCATTTTATAGATTGTCTATTTACTCTGTTGATTATTTTTAATTTAATTAAGTTCTATTTATTTATTTTTGCTGTTGCTTGTATTTGCCTTTGGGGCGTTAGTCATAAATTCTTTGCCTAAACTGATGTCTAGAAGAGCTTTTTCTATGTTTTCTCTTAGAATTTTTATGGTTTCATGCATTACATTTAAGTCTTTCATCCATCTTGAGTTAATTTTTGTATATGGCAAGAAATAAGGGCCCTGTGTCATCCTTCTGCATATGGCTATCCAGTTTTCCCAGTTTCCTTTATTAGAAAAGGCCTTCTTTTCCTCAGTATATGTTATGGTCTGCTTTGTTGAAGATTAGTTGCCTATGGGTAGATGGTTGTATTTTTGAGTTCTCTATTCTGTCCCACTGGTCTATGTCTCTACTTTTATACAAGAACCATGCTATTTCAGCCTTGTAGAACAATTTGAAGTCAGGTAATATGATTCTTCCAGGTTTATTCTTTTTGCTTAAGATAACTTCGGCTATGTTTTGGTTCTAAATGAGGTGTACAATTATTTTCTTCAGATCTGTGAAATAGGACAGTATTTTGATGGGGATTCCATTGAATCTGTAAATCACTTTTGGTAGTATGGACATTTTAACAATGTTGATTCTACCAATCCTGAGCAGGGGATTTTTTTCAATTTATTTGCATCATTTGCAATTTCTTTCCTTAGTATTTTGTAGTTCTACCTATAGAGGTCTTTAACTTCCTTTGTCAAGCACATTCCTTTTTTTTTTCTTTGTAACTTTTGTGAATGGTACTGAGTCCTTGATTTGACTGTCTGCTTAACTATTATTAGTATATAGAAATGCTATTGATTTGTGTGCACTGATTTTGTAACCTGAGACTTTGATGAATTTATTTATCAATTCTAGGAATCTTTTGGTGGAACCTTTAGGATTTTCTAGATTATAAGATCATATTATTAGTGAACAGGGATAGTTTGAAAATTTACATTACAAAAAGCAAAAACCCAAATATTTGCTTATAAATCATGGTATACTTTTTGGATGGTATTAATTTTACAACCACCTAGCAGGGAGAAAAGGAAAGGGAGTTTTTTAAAAGAACGTTGTAATGTTAATATAAATTTCTGTAAACAATATTAATATTAATTCTGTTAACATTTAACAATGCTTTGACTGGTATTTGTAAAATTCTAAATTTTTAAGTCCCCAAATCATGTGTTATGCACTTAGCGAAGCTGTTTCATAGCAATTTCTATAGAGGTGGATCTCTAAACTTAGTACTGGCTGAGAAGAGTGATATGAGAGTATCTGGGTTTATCTTTATGAGAAGGACAGTAAAAAGGAGAAAGAACATTTTGAGAAGAGATGAAAGAAGGATGACATAGTGATCCATAGAAGTAAAGACCCCCTCCTCATTGAAAATTGTAGATATGGAACCCTGGGGCCTGGGGGTAGACCCCAAGGCTAAAGGACTAATGGAATTCAGAAGATATAAAGAGTTAATAGCTCAGTTGCTGTGAAATACAAAGATTTTATCTGACTGTTGAAGTTAACCAGGAGGCTTCCTATGGATCCCTGATAGATGTATCTATCTTGAAAAGTGAGGTCAGGGCATACATTCCAGCTCTGGGAAAGTTGGGAAATGGAAAAAGCAGCAAGTATGCCAGTGATCTTACATGTAACGGAGATTCCCCATTGCTGACTTGATGGAGAGAAGCAAGGACCTGAGAACAACTTCTAAGAAGTAAAAGTAACCCCTGACCAGTAGCCAGAAGGAAAACAGGAACTTGACATGTACAACTATAAGGAAATGAATTTGACTAATGGCCCAAATGAGCTTGAAAGTACTTGGTTCTATAGAACCTCCAGATGGGAACTCAGCTTGAATGTGACACTCAGAGAAAAAAACCTATTTCAGTAATTCCCAGCCTTCTGATCTACATAACTGTGAGATAATAAGTAGATAGTTTTAAGTTGCAAAGTTTGTGGTAATTTCTTATGAAGCAAGAAAAAATTAATAATGATATACCATTAAAAATGCTTTTTAAAAGATACATTGGTGTCCATAAGTCAGCTTAAAATTGGCCTTGCCTCTCACCAGTTGTTTCACCGCAGTGTGGATAAGTGAACTGATCCTTCTGAGTCTGTTTCCTCACCTATATAGACAATGGAAATAATGACTACTGCCGAACTGGGGTCTAGGTGAAGTAAATTCATGTTAATGACAATTCCTAGAAGTTTTCTTGGCATGTGATAGACTCTCATAGGAGTTTATTCTTTTCTTCCTTCCTTTTCTCTTTCTATAGGCTATTCATGCTGAAGTCTAAAAGTTTTCAAAGTATGGTTAGGAGGTCTCTGTGAAAGGGTCTTGTACCATTTCAAGAGGTTCTTGATGTAAACAATTGTTATGATGATACTAGGATGATATTGGCATTTTTTACTTTTATTCTTTCACTATTGTAAAATGACATTTTCCAGAGAGTAGTTGACTTATCACAACAGATGGAACTCAGAAGCAGATATGAGAAACTAAATGTCATCTATTAATCCAGACATTAAAGAGATCTGTAAAATATAAAACAATGCCAATCTTCTGACAAAATATTTTTGTTTTGGAAAATATTGTTTTTTTTAAAACAAAAGGCTAGTTATGTTAACTTGTGACATTATGTTTTTTTATATTTTGTTATTATATTTTTAAATATATTAAGCAAAAATTAAATTTTCTTAGCTTTAATTTCCCAAATAGTAAATATCAATTAAAAAAAGTTTCTTGGGGTCCTCAATAATTTTTATGAATGCAAAGGGGTCCTGAGAATAAAATAATATTCTTTAGGAGAGAATCTGATATTTACTGATAAATGCTCGTCTTTCATGAGAAGATAAAAAGTGCTTAAGAAAGAAGTCCTATGGAAAATGAATTTAGAAAATACTGCAATGTATTTACCTCTACTTTATTTATTAAACTATACAGTAAATGGTTGAGAAATTCTGGGAATACAAATATAGTTAGATATTGCTTAATTCAGCATTTCCTCAACTTAAATTGCTCTTGACTAGCAAGTTAAGTCTTAACAGGAATTATTTGATCAGCCACTGAGAGTAAGATTGAGATGTAGGCTCAGATCTCATTTAGAGAGAGTAATTTCATTTGAAGGGCATCAGAAAGGAAGAAAAGGAAATTCTATAATAAAGAAGGTATCTCCTCCACAAGTCAGGATTGTTTTTTGTTCAAGCAAAATGCCTATGGAGAGATCAGTAGTTTCCTGATTACAGTTTGCAAAGACCTCTAGTAGTCATCTCCACCACATTTTACCCACACTAATCTGCTCCTTCTATTAATTACGTATTCCTTTTTTATACATTTATCCTACTATCACTGCCTGGCCTTACCCTTTTTGAAAATAAAATCTGAAAGGATGTTTTTTCTTTCTTTCTTGTCTTTTCCCTCGTTTTGTTTTTCTGCTTTAAAAGGACAATTATTATTTCTTTTTGGCAATTGTTATTTCTATAGAGCATTTTTCTAAATCAAGTATGTCCTTGTGGAAGACAAAGCCTGGCTGAGGGAGGGGAAATATTAGTTATTACTGATTCTCTGCTAATTCTTTGTGTCCAGTTGCATCCTCATCATCTTGCCTTTCCAGGCTGCCAGGGCCTCAGATTCAGAGTTGTCATTACTCTGAAGAGAGGGGGGCCTAAGGAGGCCAACCACCCTAAGCACAGGGAGCCAAAGCTTCAAGTGTGTAATGAAAGGTGCTAAATTCTTTTTCTTGTGCTATTTCTGTTATAGCTCAATTCTGTGACATGAAAATCTCCCTCTCTATCTTAAAATAGTCTATAAAGAAAGCCACAAAGCTGTAAATCATTAAATGTTGCCCCAGCTGATTGCTAAGGAGCCTAAACATAACAGAGGAGGGTATTGGGAATTGGAGGAAATTATTGCAGAGATGGGGAAAAAAAAAGAACTATAGCAGAAAAACCTCAACTGGTGATTAGGGATTAGGAAATTAAGGGGGGAGATGTTGCTTTTTGAAAGGAGAAAGACTATTTTGAGAAAGCCTTCAAGTGAGTTATGATACTAGCAAAAGTAGTTTATTAGCAGCGCCGTAGGCAAAATCATCTTCTGTATTATAAATGTCCTTTTCTTTCTTTCTGATTCTTGACACTCACTCTTTTTTTCCAGTGACTGGCTAAATAATTCCAGTTAAGATTTTGATAGCCAAGAGCAGTTTAAAATAGAGCGGGTCTCTTTGGGCATTTATATTTCAAGGTTAGGGGAAAAGGATGGAAGGAAAAGATTGGTAGACTCAAAGGCCTGTGGTTGTATAAAGTTGTCGGTGTCTTGGGCTCAGGCAATTCCACTGGTAGCCTCTCAAATGCTGTTTCCACAGGCAGGACGTCTACCTGTAGGTCGTGTGTTTTGTTTCTTTTACTTTTTATTGTTTGCCTCAGTTCACTGTTAAAATAACTAATTGAGAGGTGAAGGAAACCAGAATATGTCACCCCCAAAATATGCTTCTTTGACATAAAAATTTATTTTTGAGTTGAAGGCTACTAAGCTGTAGCAAATAGAGAAAACACTCCTTCTATCCTTCTATTTTTCTGCCTAGCAGCAGGATATAATTTCTTTTTTACTGGAGATAACTTAACCCTCTTGTCAGCCTGGAGAGAGTACCAGAGAAATTTGCAAACACACATTACTCCATTAGTTTCCCCCCATGTATTTATCTTCTCATAGTTTGCTACCCTTGGAAATCTAATACTCATTCCTTTGTCTTGTCATTTTCCCACAAATTTATTATTCTTTGTTGAAGATGCTGTATAAGTCATAGTTCTATGCCATTGCTCTGAGTTACTTCATTTTATGCAGTTTCTCTTGCATGATGTGAGTAGCACATGTTAATAATTGTTTCTTTTTCTTTTATTAATCTGTCTTTTGTTACAGGGGTCCATTTCAACTAAGAATTTATGAGGGTTGCAAAAAAAAATTTTACTTCCCCTACAGAGGCCTGAGATGGCTCCAGAGCACTGGGTTCTTATGTAAGTAAAGCAAAACCCAACTCTGTAAATGGTCATATTCTAGGAAGACAAAGCTTAAGCTTAACCAATCAGAAACTTTCTGCTGACCTCTAACTCAGACTTCCCACTGGGATGATCCAAATAAGATTACTGCTCCCCTTTAACCAATTAAATATTTTCTTTGACTCACTTTTGATTTCATCTTATAAAAGCCTTTCCTCTGCACTCCTTTGGTGGAGCTCCTGAAACACTTCTGGTTTGGAGCTGCCCAATTCATGAATCATTGTCTACTCAAATAAATTCATTACAATTTTAATGTATTGAAGTTTACTTTTTGACACCAGCTATGCTTCCTGACAGCAGAATTTTATATCTGCTGTGCTCATTGCTGGAGTCCTACTATGGAACACATGCTATATATACCTAGATGTGGCTTTTAGTAATCTCAGTGAGAGTGTCAGTGTAGCCTTCATTATGTGGTGACAAACAAGGTATTCATGAGCTAAGACCAGTTGTCACTATGCATAAGATTTGTAATTTCCATTTTCTGGTTAGTCTTTTTGAAGTTTCTTTATATACCACAGTGGTCAGAAATAGAGATATATGAAAGACTGAGGGTTTAACATTTCAAGAGTATAGTGGAAGCTCTGGGAGATTGGTCCAATCCTATGTTAAACAGCTGAATAAAGTTTATTAGTCTTCTTTATTATAAGAATAATATGTTCTTTTCATCTTGCCTTTCTGATGGGAATTTTTGGATTCCAAATAATTTGGTGATAACAGCGTATCTTTTCCATATTTGTAAAAAAATGTAAAAATCTTGTACAAAATTCAATTGATATTACTTAAAAACTGATATTAGCATAAGAACTGGACAAAAACTTGGTGTGCTTTAAGATGAAAAATTGTACTGATAGTAAAATAAATTTTAAAATTTAGAATAGAAATAAAATATGGTTAAGTTTTTTTTTTTTTTTTTTAAAAGACTGAGGTATATGTGAATAGGTTTATTTGGCATTACACTCATGGAAACATAAAGGACACTCAAATTTGTTATCTTTTCCTCTCTGATTAGTGCATTTTTTTTTTTTAGAAACAGGCTCTCCAAGTCCATTTTTCTTTTGCCCTAGAGACTTTATTCATTCTTTTTGCATTATCCTATAGGGTTAGGAGATTAGGTAAATTTATTTTATGATTCTCTCTCAGTGGATTTAAATTCCTTTACTTAGAAGCTATCCCTTCAGGGAATAAAGACAGCTTATCCTTGCTGGCCATGTGGGTTCCTGTGAACTCTCTCATACAGGATGAAAGCAATTTACATTCCAGTAATGCTGAGCTATCTTGTATTTTCCAGCATTGGTGATTTTGCTGTGGATTTTTCTTTGCCTGGGATATCCTTTCCTAGCTATTAAATTCTTTGTTCATTCTTCAAAATCCTACTTATGAATCAATTTGTTTTTTGTGTGAAGATTTCCCTTTCCATCTTCACCTTTCCCATCCTCACCATTCCCAAAATTGGAGGCCAGAGTTTATCACAGCTTTATCTCAATTATCTGCACACCATGGGCATACCCGTATTATTACATCAATTGTATTATATAGTGGCTGTAATGTTATTTCTTCTGATTTCATTTAGCCTTTTGGGACTAAGGTTGCTGATCTTTCTTAATATTACATTTCATCCTTAATAATAAATAAGGTAAGCACTATTAATATTCCAGTTTATAGGTGAGGAAGTAGAGACTTAGAGGGATTAAATAACTGGCTGAAGATCACAAGCTAATGAGAGCCAGAGCAAGGATTGAAACTCAACTATGTTCTTAATCACTGTATTTGGGAAGAGTGGTAAGAATGGGAGAAAACTACCATTTTTAGGACCTTTATTATATACCAGTCAGTCTGCTAAGTATGCTACTTTCCATTTTTTCTTTTATGTGTCAACCTCTGTGCTAAGTACCTCATATCCTACTTTTCCATTTTATTTTCACAAAAACATTATGAGGTAAATATTATAATTTCTACATCATAGACAAAAACCTCTGAGAATCATGTTTAAAGCTGGTTTAAAGTAACATGGCTGGGAAATTGAAATCAGAATTTTGAACTCAGGTCTGGTGTGTTCCAAAGTCCCTTTTAGCATGATTTTAGCAAATAGTACCTTTTCAGTGAAAGGAAACCACCCATTGATATAGGCAATCTGAACTGGACAAATAATATAAAAAACCTTTTTCCAGATGTCAAAATTAGGCATTAATTTCTTGTATGATGATCTTAGAGTATACTAGACTCTAGGCCTTCATTAAAGATAAAAAAATGTAGATAATAGTGATTGCTCTGCTGATAATCTGTCCTGTGAACTAGTCTCAGTGATGTTTTCTTGGTCTGTGGAGCAAAGATATTGCTCTTTATCCTCCACTGCCTCACCTTACACTTTAGCAATCTGTATACAAGGTGATAAATACAATTAGCTGAACCCTGCCCTATAGCTTTGTGTGTTAAAGTACATTGATTTGGCCCCATGAACAATATTTGACTGATATTCCATTTACTAAACTGTTTGACTTATGGCCCTATGGAATTGGTTTTTTAGACTTACCAATTTAGCCTGGCATACACCATTAACCTGTTGTATATTCCATTATGTATGATGCTTATCAATGCCATTTATTTTTCCTTTCATGAAGAAATAACCTGTTTTAATCTGTTTTATGTTGCTACAACAGAATACCTGAGATTGGATGATTATGAAGAAAAAAGTTTTATTTGGCTCATGATTTGAGGAGACACATGTGCAGAGATCACATGGTGAGAGAAGAAGCAAAAAATGGGGGTGGTGCCAGGCTCTTTGTAACTACCAGCTTTTGTAGTAACTAATAGATAAGAACTCACTCATTCCAGAAGGCATTAAACTATTCACGAGAGATCCACCCCTATGACCCAAACATCTCCCATTAGGCCCTACCTCCAATATCAGGGATCACATTTCAATATGAGGTTTAGGGGACAAATATCGAAACCATAGCACACTCTTTCCTTTTCCCCTTTTGGAGGAAGAAGCAAAATGCTGTCATGAACTAATGAGTTGAATTCACTGAAAGAATTGCAACATGTAGTCTTTGGGTATATTCAGCCCTCCCAAAGAGTATAGCATGTGAATATGGCAACATTTTAATTTTTTACTTTAGTGAATTTTGAGAGGTATCCAGACTTAATAAATTTAAGTATAGAATTCTAGAGTAGTAGCTCCCAAAATGTATCCCACAAAGTGTTATCCCTAAGAGTTGACCTTTCAAAAATGGGTTTCATGGTCAAACAAATTTAGGAAACAGAGCTAAGTTATTCTTTCCTCACAGAGTTTAAAAATTAGTGTATTAAAGTTCTGATAAGTTGATAAGTCTAGTTATAAAGAAATCTGTCAAATTTTATTTAACCTAATGATCCCCAAACTTACTTGAGCATGGAACTTGTTTTTTGTTAAGCCTGTTGACATCTCATGGAGCTAGTGTTCTTATAATGCACTGTAGGGTATGCTGTCTTGGCAGACATTGTAATCATCCCCCCAGCATTCATTCTTCTTTCCTTTTAGTAAAAGAACCTCTGAATGTTTGCTGGCACTTAGCTTTCCAGCTAGAGACTATGTCTTCCAGTTTCTTTGCAACTAGTGTGGCTGTGTGAATAAGTTTTTGCCAAAAGAATGTGAGTAGAAGTGATGTGGACAACTTATGCATAGTTCCCTTAAAAGGAAGTTTCTTGCCTTATACTTTCTATCTTTCCCCCTTCTTGTTGGCCAGGACACAGACATATGATAGTGACTCAACTTTGATCATATAGCTGGGACAGCACTTTAGAGTTTACAAAGTAAAAAGATAGAAAGAATATGGGTCCTAGATGGTATTATGGACTAGCCATGTATCTCTGAATTGTTTCCTGGATAAGGTATAAAACTCCAGTTTGAACCACTGTAGTTTGGATGCATTTGTTATAACAGCTTAACTAAGCTGTCACTAGTCACTGTCCTAGAATTCTCTAGGAATTTTATGTTTGGGTTAGAATAAAATTCTTGAATTCTATTGGATTTTCTTGATAAATGTTTTTAATGAATGATGGAGAAATTCCAAAGGCTTAAAGAAAGCTGAAAATTCAGGTTAAAAAAAATTTAGAATGAAGCAAAGTTGTAGACTTAGTATTAAAATACAAAGAACACTTAACTCATGAAATATTTGCTCAGATTGAGCCAGGTTAAAGACTAGACTTCCTAATGAAAGAAGATGAGGTTTTTAAATGACTCAGATTATGTATAGTATTATTAATTCTTCTAAGTGTGTTTATACATAAATGTCTCAAGCTACTGAAATAAATGAATGATTCATATTAGCTTCCAAAAAGAAAATGTATGGGTTTTCTGTGTCTGCTCAGTATTTTATTTAAAGGCTTATCCAAGACTTCTAATAGCAGACACACTGTCAACAATGTCAGTTCTGACCTCAGTCAAACATAACAGGAGAGAGCAAATTGTGTTTTCCTCGGAAAAGAAAACCACAGCATATTTTCCTCCTGGAATAATTTGATTTCCTTTTGCTGTAGAAGCCCAGAAAAAAAGGCTGCAATTCTACAAGTTGAAGCTGACTGTGTGTGATTTTACTTTCAATGATGACTTTTCTACACTAATGCTCAGCTTGCCACTTTAGAGCCCCTGATTGCTAGCTAGATGTGCTGCAAGATCTTAATGTAACTAAGCATGCTTGGCTTGGCTCTGTTATGGAGCAATGGCATCTTGCCTGCTTCTGTGATGAATGTGTCTACAGCTTTAGCTCTGAAAACTACAATCTCCAAGGAATAGTCAATTTTGTCTCTGACATTTATGAAGGACACCTGTGTAATGTCTAACCATGGACTACATCTCCATATCTCCACATTTATCATGGTACTTGTGTTTAGCTTCAAGCCCAGCAATGAAAAGAAGCAGTTTACTAATTGGAAATTGTAACAGGCTTTGACTTTTTCATTGCAACATCTGTTAAGCAATATGAAATTTGATCGGTGCCTAAAAATCTTTATTTCATTTACTACCAGAAGCAGATCAAATTTCTGATTCCCTTTTGCTGGCATTAAAGTCAAGGGTGTATAAGAATTCTAAAGAAAAAGTAAAATCATTGGTTTCTTAGATTTTTCTTGTTTTATGTTGAGTTTCCTAGAAATGAATAAAGAATCATTTCTTGGGAGAAAGTTAAAAACTCCTGCACAGAATTAAAAATAGAAAAGGAGCCATGATATTTCATATTTTTAGACTCCTAAAGGTTAATTTAATTTTGATTCATTTTTTATTGCTTAAAGATTATAATAAACTTCTTTACAGGTCATCTTGTCTCTGGAATGTCTCCCCTATCAATGAAATCCAAAGGCAGTTGTGGGAGTAAACTATTCTTTGAAGCACATTTATTATTTACAAAACAAAGCAGCACATGTCCTCCACTTTATATTATCTTTAGAGAAGAGATTTGTGAGTCTTTTGGGTGTATATGCTATAAAAATGAAAAATAGTAGTAGCAGATGATGTAAAGGAAAAAATAGCTTTCTATGGGGTCCCTTCGTAAATGAAAACAACAGTGTGGGTTCCACACAACATTGATGATAGGACACACCTGCTTCTGTCCCAGACGGCTAATTTTCCTTTTTGTCTCCTCTTATAAACAGAAAATTCCAATCTCACCAGTCCATTCCTGAAATGAGTTTTCAATCCAATTCAGACTATAGAATTCAAAGCACATGGGTCATGTTTGTGCAGCTTTCTTGGTAAATGCTTAATAAATAGGCCTTTGTGGGATTTTTTGGATTTTAGAAAAAAAAAGTTTCTTTCAACAGAATAGCTTCAGATTGTAACTTGTGAAATAAACTAGCCACCTACCTCAAATCATTTCTGAAATAAAGTAGAATTTATTCACTAAATAAAAGATATGATCCACCCATCAACATACAACTTCGCACTCTTTAACATGGCAGAACAACATGTTAGGTTTGTATCATCATTTTATGTTAGAAACTTATGGGTACAAATAAGGCCACATTAAAACAACTCACCTTTTGCACGCTTATCAGAGCGTTAGTGTCCTGAAAACCCCTGCCATGTAAATTTTTAGGGTATGTTTAGGGAATATCTCATATGCACTCATAAATAGTCTTTCTGCAAATTTCTGCAAATGTGTCCCCTATCTGAGAAAAATGAGAGTGGTTGCTGCCTGCTGTCACTATATTTCTGGAGTTTACAAAGCTGTAAACTTGAGGGACCAAGAATAGTTGCATGTTCTGCAATTGACACTGGCCCTGAAGCAAGCTGTGTTCCATACAGAGTATATTTTGTCAGCTGGGCACCCAAAGAGATCTTTTTAGACTGTGTCTACTTAGTTCCTTTGGGAAAACAGTTTTTTTCTTTTTTGTCTGTAGCACCTCTCTCCTTAGAGCTCAAACATAAGTCTGTGAGGCCTGAACAGGACAGCCACCATGCTGTTCCCTTCAAATCTCAGATATTTCCCATGGTGTGCCTTAAAAAGCTCTACTCCCTGCAGACACTTTCCCCCTTAGGCAAATACATTTGTATAAATAGACACCTGTCTGCTGCCACTGCCTCATCAGACATGCCCAGACATATCTGAATCCCAGCAGAGGCAAAAACTTAGACTGAAACCAAGGCCCCTGTACGTGTTTAACAAAAATGCACACAAAATAGTATGAAATACAAGGTCTTTCACTGGAAAATGCCTCATATTAACTTGGTTTACATAGGTATGCTTCATTTATAATTCAAATAAATTTCTAGATCCCATATGTCCCAGGTTTGGAACAACATCATATTAAAGAAACAGTCTAGCAACCAAAAGTAATTAAAAAGTAATTACTGTATTTATTTGGACATCCCTAACTATATTAGAAAAGCTGCAAATTTGTAACTCTTAGTAACACTTCTAGAAATTGCCTTTCTTCTCTGCCCCATCCCGCCTTGTCAAATATCCCTTAGCACTTCTGGTGCCTCTGTTTATACTAAGCCCCCAATATTCTCTCTCCCAAACCTGCCTTTGGGTGTTTTACTTTTTCTCCCTCTTATCCTTACTCTTTGCTTTTGTGGTCTCCCCTCTCTAAAAATCTGTCAATTTCTTGTAAAATAGAACTCATCTAAGTGGGCCAAAATATGAAGGAAGCTAAACAGACCAAGATAGGATCCTTTATAGTGAGCAGAAAGTGTGGGGCGCTGGGTGTGATGTCTCATAACTGTAGTCCCAGTTATTTTGGCGTCCGAACCAGGAGGATCTCTTGAGCCCAAGGGGTGGGAAACTTGTGGCCTCATGACCGTATGTGATCCCTCGGATCCCCCCAAGTGTAGCCCCTTGACCAAATCCAAACCTCACAAAACAAATCCTTTTATTAAAATGATGTGTTCTGTAAAATTTGGATTTAGTCAAAAGGCCACACTTGAGGATCCAGAAGGCCACATGTGGTGCCCAGGCTACAGATTCTCCACCCTTGAGTTGGACAGAAAAAAATAAGAAATTGTCTCTAAATTCAAGGTACTTAAGTCTGGTAGAGGATACAGGCATATAGACAAATGGTTATAATCAGTGGGGCAAGTATAAGAACACAGATATTAGACCATGAGTGTGATGGGGTTCAGTATAGGCTACTCCAAAACGTGGCACCTTGGGATATGCTATATTTGAAGTTGAAGGAATTTGAGAAATAGGATGTGTAAGAAAAGTCTTTCTGACCTTCCCCCACCCTTATCTTCTGAAGCAGGTCATAAAATGCTCCCGTGAGAGGTGCCTTCCTATACAGGAAGGAAAGGAACGTCCCTGTCTCCAAAAACAGGAACACAGAGAAGAATCTGAGCATATAGGCCTTGCTAAGTTTGTCTGAGTTTACTGCCAGTAGAACATATCCTTTTGGCCTATACTATTTCTCCACAACTCTCCATTCTTCATCAAACCTTGTGGAAATAGGAAAGACACACAAATATGTTATCATTTACTCTTAGATTAGTACACACATTAGCAAAAAAAGTACTCAGGTTTCTTTAGGTCTTCATTTCTTTATGATAATCCCCATGTCAAATAAAGATTATATTAAATACATTTGAATGCCTTCTTTTGTTAATCTTTTGTTACAGGGGCCTCAACCATAAACCTAGCTAGGATGGGGGGGAGGTAGAAAAAAATACTTTTCCTCTTCTAGGAATAGGTGACATTAAGATTGAGAAGGAAAAAATTTCATTTATTCTCTTATGTTCAGTTACTGGGATTAACAGGAGAAAAAGAATACAAATGTATTAATATTATTAATATGTATGGGGGTTTAGAGGTTTCACAGAGGCTGCTACAAATAGGTGTAGTTTTTCATGTGTGGGGAAAGTCTACCAAGCCACATACCCAAGAATCATTCTAGATCTTTTTTTTAAATTTTTATTTCTTATAGCATAACTGTGTATATTAATGCAATCATGAAACAGTGTGCTGTTTTCATGTACATTTTGAAATATTCTCATCAAACTGGTCAAGATAACCTTCAT
>NW_003852488.1:5594411-5601015 GCF_000181295.1 Otolemur garnettii | reverse complement strand
GGCAGAGAGATCTGCAGTTATTCTAATATTCTTCCCCTTGTAGGTTATGGTTTTCTTATGTCTCATTGCTTTTAAGATTTTCTCTTTCATATTCTCTTTAGTGAAGTTAATTATGATGTGTCTGGGGGATGTCTTATTCGGGTTGAGTTGTGCTGGGGTTCTGAAGCTGTCTGCAGTCTGAATTTCAGGATCTCTTGACATATCTGGAAAGTTCTTTTTCATAATTTCATACAGAAGAGCCTTTGTGTTTTGTGAAGCAACTTTGTTGCCTTCTGGGATTCCTAAGAGGCAAATATTAGTTTTCTTCAAATTATTCCAGAGTTCTCTGAAAGAATGATCCGTTTTTGCTTTCCCTTTCTGATTTTCTTTGGACGTTTGGACATATTCAGAAGCTTTGTCTTCTACGTCTGAGATCCTTTCTTCTGCCTCCTGCATTCTGTTACCAAGAGATTCTACCATATTTTTCAGATCTTTGAGGGCTACAATCTCTTGCCTTAATGTTCCAAAATCTTTGGTGGCTTTGTCTTTGAATTTGTTGAATTCTTGAATGAACTTTTGTAATGCTCCTTGAATTTCTATTTCTATCTTTGCCTCTATTCTATTAATCTTATTTGCAATCCAAATTCTGATTTCAATTTCTAATATCTCAACCATCTGTTTATAAAGGGGATCTTCAGTTTCGTCTGCCACATCCTTTCTTGGGGGGCTTGACCTACTCTGGTTATTCATATTACCAGCCACATCCTTTCTTGGGGGAGTTGATCTACTCTGGTTATTCATATTACCAGAGCTTTTCCACTGATTCTGCCCCATGATTATTTTACCCCCTTTGGCTTTTCCCTTTGAGCTTTGTCAAGGACCCATATGGTGTTACAGCCTGAGAGATTGGGGACCTGCTTGTTGTGGTGGGGCTAAGTGGCTCTGTCTTATTTTCAGCTGGTCTCTGTCCTACCCTAGTGAATCAGTTACTCTTGGTTGACGTCTCAGCTGTGGAGAAATACCAGCAATTAAGTAACCCCACCCCCCACAAACAACAATTGGGCAAGGAAAATCAAACCTTCCCTCAACCATACACCCAGGGTGCCACTTTGGATAGTCCTTGGGTGATTTGCTCAGTTCAGGGGGTCCAGATCAGTTATCCCAATTGGCACCAATTTCAGGTAGGAGAGTTCAAATGTCTCCAGCACCTAAATAAGAGGGATCTGCTGGTAGCTCAGATATAAGTTGCTTCAGTGCTCTGTGAGTTCACCCAGCAACTGAATTAGTCTGGGAAGGTGGATATCTCCTTCCCCACCTTGCACCCAGTCACTGGTAATCCCACAGGGCTGTCACCCAATTCACTCCAGTAAGCAAATGCTCCTGGGGTTTATGGCTGCCAAAGTCACCAGGAAATCTGGGTCCAGCAGGGGGACCTTGGGTGTTTAATTTAGGCTTGGGAAATTCACTCAGTTCTAGCCCTGTGCCTTCTGTCCCAGCTAAATTCCTCTGCAAGTCAGAGGCTGCTAGAGCTGATAAGAAACTCAGACCTGGGCAGCAAGCTATTAGAGTTTACACTCAAGAGTCAATTCCAGCCTCTGCCTGCCCACTGCCTTTGTCTCAGCTATATTCCCCTGAGGGCTAGGTGCTAATGGTCTCTTTACTCACAAAAGTTCCCAAGTCCATTCCTCCAGTGACTGCTGTCCAGAACCTCTGGTTGCCCAGAGAGACAGGGCGTGCCTATCTGGAATGGCATCAAGCAGCTCCTGTATGGCTTCCTCTGAGCAAACATTTTTCTCCTTGATCCTGTGCCATGGAGTCAGCACAGACCAGCACCAGCTCTTTCCCCCTCTACTCCTCTCAAGGAAATGCTCAAGAATCTGGATTCCATGGGTGACAAACCTGCAGACCTTGGGGTGAGAGTGTGTGTGTGGGAATCCTCAGAGTTCAGAGTTGCAGGTATGGAATATATACAGTTTTATAGAGTTTCACAGTTTTATGCCTGGCAGGATGGTGCTGTGGCATGCCAGTAGGGGTAGGAAGTCCAGTTTTTAGGGGGTCTGTCCCATGGGATAGAGTGGGAGGATGTTTGAACTCTGCTCGCTTGTTTGTGTGGAGTCAACTGAGAGTCCTTCTCGTGGGGGAGGGGACTCCCATCCTCTTGGTGGTGGATTTTGTATCTTTTGATTATATTTTTGGGGTTGTAGCTTGGCTCAGCAAGGTTGAAGTGCGTTCTTAAATCTTCTCTCTTGGCTCTACTCCAAACCATCAGCTCCCTTGCTAAATTTCTGTCCTTTAAGTCTCCTTCTGGACAGGAGCCTCTGTAAAAACCTGGCTGCAGTCCGCCATCTTGCCTCCGTGCCCCCCCCCTTGTTTCTCTTTTTTCTATCTTCTTAATATCTTTTTTCTCTTCTTGCTCTTCAATCTTCTCATCCTTCTGGCCTAGTACCAAAAGGACTCATTAACCTTAGGCCACAGGCACAGTAACTTTTATCTTCTCAGACCACAAGGCAATAAAGGTGGAACTCAACTCCAACAAAAAACATTCATCCTCACCCCAGAGCACCCACTGGCAGGTGGCACAGTGCTTCCAAAGGTCACTCCCGGATGCTGCAGGCTAGAGCAGGAGAGAGAAATGAGCACTCAGGGAGGCCCTGGGGGAGAGATGCGGGAACTGAAGGCAACACACCGAAAATTGTTTTCTTTAAAAATGTTGAAGTTGGATGACCATGCTCTTATGACTTGGAAGGTTTCAGCTGAACTCTAATGTCATCTTAATGGCTCTGCCTCTGTAGGTCAGTTGGCCCTTACTCCTGGATGCTTGCAGAATTTTTTCTTTCATCTTGACTTTGGGCAGTTTCATTACAATGTGTCGTGGAGAGGCTCTGTTTGAATTGAGATAATCTGGAGTTTGATATCCATCTGAAAAGAGTGTGTCAGGTTCTTTAGTAAAACTTGGGAAGTTTTCATTTACCATAGTCTCCAATAAGGGCTTCCATTCCTTTGGGACATTTTCCTTCCCCTTTAGGAATCCCTTTTATTCATAGTTTGAATGCTTCATGGAGTTTCATAGTTCTCTAAGTGCCTGTTTTGCTTTCTCTCTCTTTTCTGCCTCTTTAATTACTCAGGTTAACTTGAAAACTTTCCTCTACCTCTGAGGTTCTTTCTTCTCCATGGTCTAACCTATTTTTGATACTTTCTACTACATCTTTACATTCCCTGATTTCCTCCTTCATTTTCTTAAGCTCTGCCATATTCTTTCTATTTTTTACATATCTTTCATCTGACTTTTGGTTCTGTCTTTCCCTTTTCCTACCCATTCCTTTTATTGTATCTATCATCTATATTACAAATTTCCTTTCTGTCAAGTCCATTAAAGCTTTATAGGTAGAGTCTTTAGCAGTAGCTGCCTCATGGTCCCTTGGGGGAATTGTTCTATTTTGGTTTTTCATGTTGTCTGAAATTTTTTATTGGTTCCTCCTTATGTGTTCTTTATTCTTGTTCACCTCCTTGTGCTCCTTTTCCCTTCTCACTGCCTCCTTTGTTTCAAACATAAGTCCTTGCTCTTGAAGACAATATGTTGCAAAATGTCATCAGGATACCAGGTGGTGTTGTGGTTCTTTTAGGAGACAGAGAGCATCAGGAATCTCTATGGTCATTATTCCAAACTTAGTTGCCTTCAGTAATCACCTGATTGTTTCCTCAGAATTCAGTGGGGAATCTTAAAGCTAAGTGGGGATCTTAAAGCTCACAAGAATCCTTCAGGGTCAGGTCTCACAGTGCCCCGTGACTCCCTTTCCAATGGTGTCTGGGAGTCCCTCATCCTGTCCCAAGAGTGAAGTTCCAATCCCAGCAGGTGGAATTAAGACAGCCATGCTGTAGGACCTTGCTAAGACTTCCTCAGGGCCTTCCCACAATGGCAGCCCTGTGGCTGCTAAGACCTTCTCAGTATGGCTGTCTCACTAGTCACCAAACTCATGGCAACTCCACTCCAACTGGCATTCAAATCTGGTTGCTGTATACTGTTTGAGTCTGTACACTTTTCCAAGTTTTCCACTCAATGTGCAGCTTCCCCCACAACTGAAAACTCTGGAAAGGCTTCTTCTCATCCTGGACCTCTGTGGGGGGCCAGCTGATCCCAGCTAATCACAATCACTTGCCTAGTTCATCAGAATTCCAACACTTTGGATCACATGCTATATTTAGCTCACCACCTCTTTGTTGTGCTCCCTGAGCTATGACTCTGGGTAACATCCCCATAGGAGAGCTCAGCTGAATGGTTCTTCTGGTCTGCCATCTTGCTCTGTCCCCTACTCATTCTAGATCTTTCTTTTTATTTCTCATTCTAGATCTTTTCACTCCATTATCCTCTGTAAATGTGTTTATTACTTACATAATATTGAGCCTACCTCTTTAACACCTTTATTCATCTCTTCATTTTTATCCACGTTGCTCTTGTTTATGTTAGCATATCTATCACTTTAAAAGATAGATACAATTGCTTCCCTGTTTATAAGGAAAGACCTATAATTCAGTTCTTTTTGAAAATGTATACTATGTTACATTTAGTCTAAATCTATGGATTTCAAACTTTTTGGTTTCAGAACTCCTCTATACTCTTAAGTATTATTGAGAACCTCAAAAAGCTTTTGTTTGCATGGTGATGTAGTGTGTCTAATATGGTGAAAACTTACCATATTAGAAATTAAGAAATTTAAAAATTATATTTAACATTTAATAATAAAATATCATTATATATTAAGGGAAATAATATTTTTATGAAAATATATTTTAAAAAACAAAATAAAATGTATTTATTTAGTAGGAAGTGTGACATTGCTTTTTCCCCCCAAATTTCTGTAATGTTTGGTTTAATAGAAGACAGATGGATTATTTTTATATTCAATATGTTATGATATCACATGTCATGTAGCTTTGCTAAGCAGCCATTGAACAGTATTACTATGAAAATAGTTTTGACCTTGCAAGCATTCTAAAATGTTCCTGGAAACCCCAGAGGCTTCTTGGACCACACTTTGAGAACTGCTGGTATAGATATTTCTAAAGTACAATTTGATTATATTTCCCCTCTGCTTAAAAACTTTTACAAACTATTTTTTGCCTATAGAATAAAGTAAATGAAGGAGTTTAAAGATTCTAAGATAATTCCTAAGTCTGGGGCTTAGTTAACTGGATAATCAAAATAGAAAATAAAAAAGGAAAAGCATATTTTTCACAGTGATGAAGCTGATAAATTCAGGTTTTTTAGCCATGATTTTCAAGTGGGTATGCTACATACCAAACCATTCCAAAAGCATAGTGGATTAATATAGCATTTGTGTATTTTTTCTCACTTGGCTGTACCAACGTAGGTTGATCTTGACTTGCTTGCTTATGTTTATGCTGCCATTTGGAGGATTGAATAGGGCCTGACTAGTGGCTAATTAGTACATCTTCCTATAATTTATTTTACTTGGACATCATTTAGAATTCTATGTTAAATTTTTAAGTGTGTTTTTGAGAATTTTACTTTGTATAGTTATTGTAGTGATTGCTCTACACACATGCATAAGAAACCAGAGGGTCATTGTGTGGCCACTTCATCAGAAGTGCTAGAATCTTATTTCTTTTTACCTTCTTTACTTTTAAAATACACTCTGTATTTCCTCTTCATACACTGAGTGTCATATCACATGGTGTCATAATTATTTTTCCTTTAACCCTCAAATATATTAAAAAGTCATTAATAGTTTATTATAATTACCTTTATTTACTTTTTTTTCTGTTATTCTTTTCTTCTTGAAGTTGCAAATATTCTTCTATTATTTTATCCTATCTGTTCAGAGGATTTTTTAGCCATTCTTTAATGGTAAGCCTATTTACAAGAAGTTATTTTAGTTTTCTTTCTCCTAAAAAATTTTTATTTTCTTTTAATTCCTTATGGATAGAATTTGAGGTTGATAGCTCTTTTATTTCAGCACTTGAAAAATATGCCGCCTCTTCCTGGCCTTTATGGTTTCAGATTAGAACTCTGTCATTAGAATTGGTGTTCCAGGAAGGAGGCAAGATGGCCAACTAGAGACATGGCTTATGGTAACTTCAAAGTAGGAAGGCAGAATATTGGACTGAGGAGAGCAGAGAATAGTTGAAACTCAGTGTGGATCATGGTGTAAGACAATGGAGACATCTGGGGACCCCACTGAGGAAAACTGCAAAACCGAGAAAAAAGATAGAAATTTGTGGCATTGATAAAACTCAGAAAGTCTCAAAGCCCAGTGAAAGTGTAAAAGGGGTTTTCTCCTTGGCAGTGGCTTTAGTGATTGCAAGAGACCAGAGTGCTGGCTTTCTTACACCTGGACACCTCCTCCTCTGTTCATTGAATTAGCTCTGGCTGGCTGGTAGTGCCCCCTGATCCTAGTTGCTACAAGGAGAATACTCTGAATTGAGAAGCACATGAGTGGCTGCTTTTTTTTTTTTTTTCATTTTTTTATTAGATCATAATTGTGTACATTAATTCTCTCATAGGATACAGTGTGTTACTTCTATATGCAGTTTGGAAAACTCTCATCCAGGTGGCCAACATAGCCATCATGTCTTTCTCATAGTTGTTATGCTAAGACATTTATAT
>NW_003852488.1:5590845-5593542 GCF_000181295.1 Otolemur garnettii | reverse complement strand
CCAGCAAATATCTTTTCCCATTCTGAGGGTTGTCTACTTACTTTTCTTACTGTGTTCTTGGCTGTGCAGAAGCTGCTTTTTTGAGGTGGGCATGCATTCCTGGCCGAACCTGCCACAAAGAGCAGGGCCACCATAATCCAAAAGCTTCCTGTGAGGGTTCTGGCATTGAACTAGGGTGAGGGTTTGCAAGAAAGAAGGCCTATTCAGGGACCAGGAAAGACTTTAATAGAGAGGATAAGCATAATGGAGACTGATCAGGTGTCAACTCAGCTCCCACACAGTTGCAAAAGGCTTTTTATTATCCTTATCAGTATAGCTGAAATGGGCAATAAGCCCTGAATACCACCAAGGGCTCTTCTCTAGTGCCAGTCAGGATTATGGGTGTATCCTTAAGGCAGGATTATGAGTAGGGTGTTTCTAGGAACTCTGGCTTTGAGGTACTCCAGGAATCTCTGGAGGGGATTGCTTGTTTTTGACCTGATTTTCTAAAATGGCTGCTGTACCCCTGTCAGGGTTGAGAATTTCTTTCCCATACCTGCTTTGGAAAAACTACAGTGGAATAAAATTAGAAACCAACAGAAAATTCTACCTGCAATCATAAAAATTAAACAAATTACTGCTGTATGTTTATTGGGTCAAGGAGGAAATTAATATGGAAATAATAGATCTCCAAATTCAATGACAAAGGGGACACAAGTTATCAAAATCTGCAGGATTAAGCAAAAGAAGTCCTAAATGCTTTAAATATAGTCTTCAATGCATATATCAAAAAGAAACATCACAAATCAACAACATAATGAATCATCTGAAAGAATTAGAAAGGGAAGAGTCAACCAATCCCAAACCCAACAGAAGAAAAGAAATAACTAAGGTCAGAGTTGAACTAAATGAAATAGATAACAAAAGAATTATAAAGAAGATTAATGAAACAAAAACTTGGTTCTTTGAAAACATAAACAAAATCAACAGACTTCTTGGTAGATTAACCAAAAACAGGAAAGAAAGGACCCTAATAAACTCAATCAAAAAATGAAAAATGAGATATTACAACTAATACTATGGAAATGCAAAAAATTGTCTCTGAATGCTATAAAAATCTCTATGAATATAAACTTGAAAAAAACTGAGGAAATGGACAAATTCTTGAAGACACAAACTTTCTAAACTCAATCAGGAAGAAATAGAACTTGTAAACAGATAAATATAATGCAATGCAATTGAAGAAGCAATAAAAAACCTTCCAGGCACAAAAAAGTCCTAAGCCATATGGTTTTTACAGACAAATTTTATCAGACATACAAAGAACTAGTACTTATATAACAGAAACTATTTCATAATATTGAGAAGGAAGGAATCCTCTCCAATTTGTTCTAGGAAGCCAGTATCATATTGATACCAAAGCTAGGAAAGTACACAGTAACAAAGAAAAAAACTACAGACGAATGTCCCTTATGATTATCGACACAAAAATTCTCAATAAAATTCTAGCAAACTGGCTCAGTGCCTGTGGCTCAAGTGGCTAAGGCGCCAGCCACATACACCTAAGGTGGCAGATTCGAATCCAGCCTGGACCTGCCAAACAACAATGATGGCTGCAACCAAAAAATAGCTGGGCATTGTGGTGTGCACCTGTGGTGCCAGATACTTGGGAGGCAGAGGCAGGAGACTCTCTTGAGCCCAGGAGTTGGAGGTTGCTGTGAGCAGTGAAGCCATGGCACTCTACCCAGGGAGATAGCTTGAGGTTCTGTCTCCAAAAAAAAAAATTCTAGCAAACTGAATTTAGCAGCATATAAAAAAATAATCTAGCATAACAGAGTGGGCTTCATCCCAGGGATGGAAGGATGGTTCAAGATAAACAAATCTATAAATGTGATTCACCATATACACAGAAGCAAAAACCAAGGTTTATATGATCATCTTAATAGAAGCAGAGAAAGCATTTGACAAAATTAACCACACTTTACTGATAAAAACTTCTATAAAATAGTCATAGATGGAACATATGTCAATATTATAAAAGCCATATAAGACAAACTGACAGCCAACATTATACTGAATAGGAAAAATTAAAGCATTCCTGCTTAGATCTGTCACTAGACAAGGTTGCCCACTGTCACCACTTCTATGCAACATAGTGGTAGAAGTCCTAACAAGACCAATCAGATAAGAGAAGGAAATTAAGAGTATCCAAATGGGGAAAGGAGAGGTCAAATTGTTGCTATTTGCCAACATTATGAAAACCCCAAAGATTCTGCCAGAAGACACCTGGAATTGATAAAAAAATTTCATCAAGGTCTTCAGTTACAAAATATGTATACACAGATAATTACAGCATTCCTATATACCAACAGTAGCCAAGCTGAAAATCAAATCAAAGACTGAGTACCTTTCACAATAGCAACAAAGAAAATTGAATAGGAATATGTTTGACTAAGGAGGTAAAATGTCTCTACAGGGAGAACTATGAGTCACGAAGGAGGGAAATCATAGAGGATGTAAATATTTGGAAAAACATATCATGCTCATAGATTGGCAGAATCAACATGGTTAAAATGTCTTTACTATCTAAAGTGATTTATAGAGTCAATGCAATCCCCATTAAAACATAAATGTCATTTTTTGCAGACCTAGAAAAATAATTCTATGCTTCATATGGAACCCAAAAAGCACCTGAATAGCCAAAGCCATCTTAAACAA
>NW_003852488.1:5583976-5590803 GCF_000181295.1 Otolemur garnettii | reverse complement strand
ATAGGCCAATGGATCAAAACAGAAAATGCAGATATAAAACCATCCTCATATTGCTATCTGAATTTTGATAAAGCAGATAATAACATACACTGAGTAAGAATCCCTATACAATAAATGGTGATGGGGAAATTGGATAGGCACATGTAGAGATTGAAACAGGATCCACTACTCTCACCACTCACAAAAATTAACTCATGATGGGTATCAGACTTACACCTAAGGCACAATTTTGTAGAAGAAAATATGAGAAAAACTCTTACAGATATCAGCCTAGGCAAAGAATTTATGAAGAAAATCCCAAAGACAATACAACAAAAATTAACATATGGGACTTAATTAAATTAAAAAATATTTGGCACTACCAAGGGAACAATCAATAGAGCAAACAGACAACCTACAGAATGGGAAAAAATAGTTGCACACTGTACATCCATTAAAGGTCTGATAGCCAGAATCTATAAAGAACTCAATCAAATCAGCAAGAAAAAAAAATCAAACAATCCCATAAAAATGTAGGCAAAAGACATGAACGGAAGCTTTTCAAAAGAATATAATTTCATGGCCAATAAACATTAAAAATGCTCAATGTCTCTAATCATCAGGGAAATTCAAATCAAAACCATAATATCACCTAACTCCACTGAGAATGGATTTTATCAAAAAGTCCCCAAATGACAGATGCTGGTATGAATGTGGCGAGAAAGAAACATATACACTTTTCTGTTCTTATACGCTCTTGTTGGGACTGCAAAGTAGCACAACTTTGAAAAGTCATATGGAGATACCTCAAAGAACTAAAAGTAGACCTACCATTTGATCTAGCAATACCATTATTGGATGTTTTCCTAAAGAAAAGTCTCTTTATCAAAGTCTCTTTATCGGAAGTTTACTGCAGCCCAGTTTACAGTCACAAAGATGTGGAATCAATCCAAAAGCCCAGCAATATGTGAGTGGATTAATACAATGTGGTATATGTTTACCATGAAGTACTACTCTGCCATAAAAATAAGTGGTGAACTAATACCTTTCATGACAATCTAGACAGAACTTGAGATCATTCTTTTACATGAAGTAAGAAAATGGAATGAAAAACTATTCCATTGTACAAGAATGGAAAACCAAATATCACATGTACTATTATAGCTGAACCAATTGATCAACACCTATCTGCACATTAAATAGTAAAACTCAATGGAAAACAAGCATGTGGGGTAGGCAACAGGGGAGGGCTAAACTCACACCTAATGGGGACAGTCCTTAAAATCTGGGTATAGGGCACACTTAGAATTTTGACTCAAATGTGTAAAAGCAATGTACATAACCAAAATATGTGTACCCCTGTCTTATTTTGAATTTAAAAAAAAAAAGAATCAGTGTTTCCTTATAGGCGCGTGATAATGTGTTGTTTTTCTGTTTGGTTTTAAGAATTCTTTGTCTTTTCTTTGTGTTTTCAGAAGTTTATGATGTGACTTGGTATGGATTTACTTGAGCTTATCCTATTTGGGGCTTGCTCAGCTTCCTGAATCTGTATGTTTATGTCTTCTGCTAAATTGGAAAGTTTTCAGGCATTTTTTTCTTTGAATACATTTTTTTAGCCTCACACTTTTTTCTCCTCTCTAAAACTTCAATAATACAAAATGTATCTTTTGTTCTGGAGGCTCCATTTATAGTTTTAGTTCCACCTCCCCCCCTGTTGTTCAAATTGAGTAAATCCTATTGACCTGTCCTCAAGATTACAGATTCTAGGGCTCACACGTGAAATCCTAGCACACTGGGTAGATTGTTTGAACTCATGAGTTCAAGACCAGCCTGAGCAAGAGTGAAACCCTGTTTCTAAAAAATAGCTGGGCATTGTGGCAGGTGCCTGTAGTCCCACCTACTTGGCTAAGGCTAGTGAATCACTTGAGCCCAGGAGTTTGACATTGCTATGAGCTATGACACCATGGACTCTATCCAGGATCACAAAGTGAAACTCTGTCTCAAAAAAAAAGGGGGGGGGGCAGCACCTGTGGATCAGTGAGTAGGGTGCTGGCCCCACATACCGAGGTTGGAAGGTTTGAACTGCAACAAAAAAATGGGCCGGATGTTGTGGCAGGTACCTGTAGACCCAACTACTTGGCTAGAGGTTGCTGTAAGCTGTGATGCCACAGCACTCTACCCAGAGTGAAAAAGTGAGACTCTGTCTCTTAAAAAAAAAAAAAAAAGATTATAGATTCTATTCTCTGTCATCCATACTCTACTATTGAGCCTAGCCAGTGAGAGATTTGTGTTTACTCTGTGTGTGTGTTTTATAGAATTCCCCTCTGGCTCATTAAGAAAAGTAACTTCTATCTCTTTGCTATTATTCTTTTATTTTTCATTTGTTTTCAAAGATTTAATAATTGCTTGTTAAAACTTTTTTTAAAATGATAGTTGCTTTAAAATCCTCAGATAATTTCAATTTTGATTTATTTCAGTTTTGGTGTCAGTTGACTGTCTTTTCACATTGTGATTTTCCTGGTTTTTGCAATAACATGACTTTTGACTGTATCATTTAAACTTGATCCTATTTAATCTTCCTTTTTAGTAGCGGTCATGCTATTTAGGTTTAGCATGTAGTTTCTGGTTTACTTTTATGTAATGCTGTTCCAATGACAATTAGTTTCCAAAGTACTTTTTATGCTATTTTGTTTTGTTCTTGTTCCATTTTGGTTTCTGTTGGATGGCACCTATGGGGTGGAAGTTTTTTCCCAGTATCAGTAGGTACTGAATGGGGGATGCTGGACCTATAGGATGGAGAGCATTCCACTTGACCTGTCCTCTTTCTACACAGCCCTTCCTCAATCTCTGCTGGTATTATTGCAGGAGGAAAATGGTGCAGGAGGAAAATGGTGACCCTCTGCAATTGGTGGAGGGTCAGCAAATATCACGTCTAGGTCAGTCTTTGCCAGTAGGTAGAGGGCAAGAAGCCAGCACTCTCCTACTGGTGTGAAGAGAGCTGAGATATACTCTAGGCCTGTGTTGTCCTCTGCCTTGGGTGGAGGACTAAGAAGCATCTTATCTGCTTTTATTATTTCTCTTTTGCATTTTTATAATGTCCTATATTGGTATTTATTACATTACATATTAATCATTAAATTTCTTTACAGGCAGGGACTATACCTCTAATATTCAACATAACACCTAACATGTTGTAGACACTTAACTGTCTACAGTTAAGTCTGAAACTTAACTGTTTAAAGAATAAAAGGATGGTGGAACTTGGCATTTCCAAAAGGAAGCTGACAACAGGAAGCCATTTTATACATTTGAACTGAGTTATGACATGATGTGAGTTGTGATCTAGGAAGATTATATACCTTTATGAATATAGTGAGAAATAAGGTGGGCCAGCTCATCTGCCAGATTAACAGCTACTTTTTTCCCTCCTCTCCAGAGACTTATGATACTTGAATTATATAGTTTGGGTAGTAAAACTCATGCATATGAGAATTAGTGAAGGTGCTAAAATAATGAAAAGCAACGAACTATCATTCAGATCTTCACAGTGAGAGACTGAATAACCAAATGGACAAAGACTAAACCATATATGAAAATATACCTCTGACTTAGCTGCCCAGGAAGTCAAATCCACACCTAATGGGTACAGTCCTCAATATCTGGGTGTATGGCACACTTATAATTTTGACTCAAATGTGTAAAAGCAATGTATGTACAACTTTCATAGCAATCAGCTAAGACAGTCAAACCATAATTTCTGTGGCAATTGGCCCAGAATGGTCAAGGCTTAGTCAATGACTGCAAACCTCTCAGATGAAGCAACAGAATGCTTCCAAATCAGAACCAATCACAGACAGTCAAATATGTTCTTTAAACTAGCTCTATAATATGATTTGCTTTTGAATAGCTCACTTTCAGCTTCCCTATGTCAATTACCTACGGTCAGAGCATACTTGAAGCCTTTTCTTTTTTTTACTATAAAGCTTTCCCACTCCTTTGAGTCTTGCCTGCTTTTGAGTCTTTGGCAAATGCAAAAGATAATGACTGACTCTATGGATATAGAAAATATCTATATCTATAAAATATCTGTTTTTTCTCATTTGGGCACAAATGAAATAGTCCATGAAGGACTGAACTAGGTAGATATTGTTGAATATAAGAAACACCATCCTAAACCATGGGCTAATACAGACACCTTGGAAAGATCCTTTATTGCATTTGTTTACATATTCTAGTAGAGTTGGTGGTGAAGAGCAATAGTGCATACATTTTAACTCAGTTTTTATGGCTCCAAATCATTTTTATAGTTGATATCATTAAAAATGTTGTTTTTATTAATCTGCTATCCAATGTTTTATCCCCAGGAAGCTCTGCCTTTTGGCCTGGCATCAAGTTCTGCTGATTTGTAAAATAATGTGTCTCTTAGATTTTTTTCTTTATTCTCTGTCACATTGCCCCTACCTTAGTCCAAGCTTTCATGTTCTCATAAATAGCAATGCTCTAACTGACCTTTTGAGCTGCTTTCCACTCTGAATCATTGTGCATGCTAAGCTTATACTAATCTCCCCCTTATTTTCATCATTTAGTATGTTTCTCAAGAGCTTACTCTATTTGTACCTTGGGCATCTGTGTCTTCCATCATATGGCGTCTCTAAATCACCCCAACAGTCTTGTGTCCTCCTACTCTCTTTCGTGTTCTGGTTTCTTATCCATACCAAGTTTATCTCCACTTTTATGGCTTTCTTATTCTGTTGCTTCATCTGAAATACTCTCCTTCCTCCTTTTGATGTCTCCCTGCTTAATACTATCTCTTAATTTTGTCCCTCTGTAGTCTAAACTCATGTACCAGATCCTTCTATTATGAACTTGCTACACTGTGAACTGTATTTACTGTAAGATTCCAAGTTAGAATTAACCATAATTGAAGCTACAGGAGATTTGGAAGGCAGAAGAGAAAGCATCAGCCATTATACCATACTTGGAAAGTTTTCGTTGATTAGAGGCAGTGAAGACATGCTAAGGTGCTGTTACATTCTAGTTTATCCTCATGCTTTCCTATTTCACATCCACCTTTCTTTCCAACTTCTGGCCCTACTGACCAACAGTAGCCCCAGGCCAACAGCCAGCTCTCTGAGTTGTAAATCCACAGAGGTGGAAGCTGCAGAGTTAATACTTTCTGTAGAGTTCTAGGGCAGACCCTTTCACAGTGCAACTCCAGCAAGTAGGATGCACCTAGCTCTTGGAGTCAACTGTGATTGAGGAGCAGATTAAGGAGTTTTATTATATGTACTGACTAGCATCTAACACCTGGTAACATACTCTCTGATTGTTTTCTTCCTCATTTTCATGAATCTTTATCATTTGGAGGCCAAAAATACAAGATTTTATGTTATTGAACATGCTTCCTTACCTTGTATTCATAGTGTGTATACCAGGCTCTGGATTGTTATCTTGCAGAGGAAGCCATTTTATTAAAAATTCAAAACACCCTTTCATTTCATATACCTGATTAATGCTATTGAGATCAGGACTATGCTATAGATTTACATAAATTCACTTGTGACCTCAAAAGCCTTAGCATTTTACTCTACTTTCTGTGTCTGCTCTAGCCCAAGGGTAGTTCATATAGATAGCTATTGTTGCTGCTACAATGCTGAAGGGAAAATACTGTAAAACCTTGACCTGAAGGTTTGAAACCTTCAATTGAAACCTTGGCTTAACATCCTCAAATATTCTCTTGATACAGAGGAATAAAATTTAAAACTTCTCAAGGAATGAGTGGATTGTATGTCTTGTCAGTAACGCTATTTTTTTGCAACTAGGCTTTTGCTAAAATTTGGTCAGTAGCCAATTTGAGCTGCATTTTTTGGCAAGGGACCTAAGTTCATGTGTTCTGTGTTTTTGATTAAGAGCAGATCTATATACTTAGAAATCAACTGAAAAAACTAAATGAGCAGAAGATAGGTTTGACATTCTTTTATACGTATTAGAATATTATGTTTTTTTGCCTGAATAGTCACTGGATCTTTATCTTCTCACAAAAAAGCATTTTTTGAGAAAAAGGTACATTCTACTTTTTATTTTCTTCACCATTTTCCTTCTATGGAGAAAGAATTATTAGAGATAGATGTTCTAACTTCTGACTCATACAGACTTTAGATCTCTCAATACTTCACACTCTCGAAATGAATTTTAATTAAAACTTGGAGTCATATTTGGTATGTTTGGAAAGAATGATGTTTCACATGTTGTGAACATGTAGTTAGGTAGTCCATTAACACAAAGAACACAGAGTTTTGAGAGCCTTAGAAAATGAAGGAAAAATACTACAATTCACTGCTGACTTCTGTAGAACTGTTTTGTAAGAAAAATCTTGGCTCTGTGTAAAGGGGACCCACCAAACAGATAATGGTGATGGTTGCACAAAATTATATATGTACTTAATGCCACCAATTTGTATACTTAATAATGGTTAAAATGGAAAATTTCATGTACATTTTACTAAAATAAACACAATTTCAAAAAAAAAAGGGGTCCATATAAGAGTCTTGAATAAAATTAAGAAGGCCAATTGGTTTGTGATTTACATGATGCTAAAAGGCACAAACAGGGGGGCGGAGCCAAGATGGCGAACTGCAGCCAGCTTTTTACAGAAGCTCCCGTCCAGAAGGAGGCTGAAAGGACAGAACCTTAGCAAAGTAGCTGATGGTTTGGAGCAGAGACAAGAGAGAAGATTGAAGAGTGCACTTCAACCTTCCTGAGGCGAGCCACGACCCTGAAACTACAACCAAAAGGTACAAAATCCACCACCAAGCAGACGGGAGTCCCCTCCCCCACAACAAGGGCTC
>NW_003852488.1:5565061-5571328 GCF_000181295.1 Otolemur garnettii | reverse complement strand
AAAAAAAAAAAGGCACAAACAGAACACTACTCACCAGGAAAAAGAATGATCACAATGTTACTCTTTTATGAGTAAAGATTGATTTTTTTGGTTACTAACTTGGAGAGACTTACTGTTTTTTTTTCCCCTAATTTCTGATTTCAAGGCCTTCATGGTTATAGATATTGTAGAATTCATTCACTTATATGTTGATTTTTTTTTAATCCTCAGAAAATACTATGTCTGAAAATAGAAGACTTCATTTTATTTTAGGAAATATATAATCATTTAAAAATAAATTTACCTAAAAATATCATGACATGAAAGATATATGTAATCAGCAATCTTTAGGGTATTGCATATGTGAAACTATTATAATTTGAAGTTTCCAAAGGAAAGTTTTTCTTTAAAACATTTATAGCATTTGATTCTTTATGTTTCTATTTTTATTTAGTAATTTTTTTCATAACCTGGAGACAAACTGCCTTTATTTACATCATTTTTAGATATTTTTAGAATGAATTAAAATGTGACACAGAGTTGAAGACATATCATATTTCTGCAGACATAAATGTTGCCTCAAAGAAATGTCTCTATTGCTTTATGATAGCTATATATAAACTGCCTTATTTTTATATGTTTAAAATACATTGCAATTTTGATTATCTAGAGATTGATCTATTACATAGATTGAAAAGAATTCTATTTTTGTTTATAGAAATATAAATGAGTCTATTTTTTTGTTGGATTTAAAAAATCTTTTATAAATCTTTTGAGATGCAGTATATGATGTCTTTTGAAGATCTTGACCTTCCCATGTGTTAAAACAGCCAAAGAAGGTGGAAGTTTAGAAACTTACCTGTAAATGAAAATAGGGGGTTCGAACTATTTGAATTCATAAAATTCAAATATCGGAACTATCACTTTTTTTCTTCCTCAATAAACAGCAAACTTTATTATTGCCCTTTATCCATATTATCTAGGCTATTTTTAATCTTCCATTTAAATCTTCTAGGGTGGACATGGTACATATAAACACTGCCAACTAAGTATTCAAGCTTTATTCTATTATCAAGATGTGATCTGTAACAAACTTGGGATATGATTTTCTATTCTCTGCAGAAATCACTCCATGATAAACCAGGGCAATTGGCCACAGCAGCATCCCCTGCTAAGAGCTAAATAAATCATAGTATTGAGAAGTCTGCCTGGAATTTAGTTGTTTAATTGTTTTCATGTGTTTACCTTTGAACAGGCATGAACCCCTAACTAGTCAGCTGCACAAATGTCAGGGTTGGAATCCAGGTCCTGTTCTCACAGAGCTAAAATATTCCCTTAGCATCCCAACTTTTGAGGAGTCTTGTTTCTTAGAAAAATAAGTTTTATTGCTTTGAAGAGACAAAGTTATTTTAAAGACTGACTTTCTCTCCACCCAGTTATACTTCTACTTACTTTTGGAATTTCTTAGAACCATGCAAGAATCCTAGTCAATAAAGCTAAATCTTTATTACTTAAAAAAAAGTCTATATACAACATATATACTGAACACTTTACATTCTCAGGTGGATTCTCTAAATCTACTTTTTAAAAATATATTTTACTTTGTTTCTATTTATTTCATTTATTCATTTACTTATTTGTTACAGGAGTACATACGTTTTGCTTATATGAATTGCTTTTGTACAATTAGAGTCAAAGTTATATGTGTGCCCATCACCTGAATTCCCAAATTTACTTTCTTGGGTAGGTGTGTTATATCATATACTATTATACAAGCAAGGGTATAGGCTAGAGAGAAGTAATTTGCTAAATATCTCAGAGAAAATATGTGAGCCAGTAAGAATTTGAACACTGGTCTTTCTGACTCTAAAATCCACACTTTGCAAGAGGTGGAGGCAAGATGGCTGACTAGAGCCAGCTTTCCACAGAGGCTCCCATCCAGAAGGAGAGTTAAAGGACAGAAGTTTAGCAAGTAAGCTGATGGTTTGGAGCTGAGCCAAGAGAGAAGGTTGAAGAATGTACAGCAACCCTGCTGAGGTGAGCTATGACTCCAAGTATACAAACAAAAGATACAAAATCCACCACCAAGCAGACGAGAGTCCCTTCTCCCTTGAGAACGGCTTGCAGTATACTTTCTACAAATAAGCAAGCAGAGTTTAAACGTCCTCCCATTTTATCTCATGGGAGAGACTCTCTATAAACTGGACCTCCTCCCCCTACTAGGGTGCCATGGCACTCTCCTGTCAGGCATAAAACTGTATATATTCTCTACCTGTAATTCTGAACTCCCAGAGAACTCCCCTCCACTCTCGCCCTGAGGTCTGGAAGCCTGTCCCCCATGGAGTTCAGATTCTTGGGCATTTTCTCCAGAAGTGTGGACAGGGCATGGGCTGTTGCAGGTCTGCGTTGATTCTGTGGTATGAGGGGAAGGAGAAAATGGTGTACTGAGGGAACCATATAGGAAAGGGAGAGGTGCCCCCTGGCACAGAGCAGCAGCAGCAACAGCATGAACAATAGGGCTCACACCCCTAGGGATATTTTGGACACTTCCTATCTCTCTGGGCAAGCAGAGAAAGCCAGGCATCTTCTCTGGTGGCAGACACTGGAGGAATAGATCTGGGATGGTAACACAGACCCTGTGAAAAAAGGGTATGCCTGAGGTGGTACTGGCCTGGGCAGAATGCGGCAGGACAGAGAACTGAAGATGCCTGTGCAGAGATGGGATACTCCCAGGGTGGGGCTGTGCCAGGACTGCTTAGTGAGGCTAAGAAACACCTGGCCCCCAGGGGATCATAGTTGAGACAAAGGGAGGTGGGAAACTGAAAGCTGAGCGTAAGCTCTAACCAGACCTGCCCCAACACAGACTGCAGGGGAAATAAAAACACCAGCTCTGGGCAGTGGAACAGACCGGGGCTGAGATGCAGTTTTTGTGAACTCAAATAGCACCTGCAGGGGAATATAGACAGGTCAGAATCACAAATTCTGTGCAAATATAAGTATCAGCAACATCAATCAGGGATGGGGCTGGAACTGAGTGAACTGTCCAGCTTCCCTTAACCACCCAAGAGGTTGTCAGGCCTCAGCTTCCCCTGTCAGATGGTGGCAGAGTGTGGAGGCCTGGCCAAGGAGACATAACATCTCTCTGTGACTCAGGCAGGCTCAAACCTCTGGAGAATCTGCTCATTGGAGGGAACTGGGTCATAGCCCTGCGGAGTTACCAGTGACTGGGTGTGACAGGGGTGCAAGGTGGGAAGGAGGCATCAACCTTCCCAGACTAATTCATTTGCTGGGGAGGGGTCCTTCTGACTCCATGGAGCATCAGAATGAGTCATACTCAAGCTGCCAGCAGACCCCTGCTATCTAGTTGCCAGAGACCTTTTGAATTCCCTCACCAGAGATCCGGTGCTGACTGGGACAACTGATTTGGATCTCTCAGACTGGACCAATCACCCGAGGACTGTCCAAATTGGTACTCAGGGTGTGTGGTTGTGGGAAGGTTTGAATTTCCTTTTCCAGTTGTTGCTTGTGGGGGGTGGGGTGACTTAATTGCTGGTATTTCTCCACAGCTGAGACTTCAACCCAGAGTAATTAATTCAGTAGGGTAGAGCAGAGATCAGCTGAAAATAAGACAGAGCTACTTAGCCCCACCACACCAAGTAAGTCCCCAGTGTCTTAGGCTGTAACACTGTACAGGTCCTTTGCAAAGCTCTAGGGGAAAAGGTAAAGACACCAGTCACAGCTCTTGGGTAAAGGGCTGGTTAATCACTACCCCAGGAGCCCCCCAACCCAACTTCACCTTATCTGGTCATATAGCCAAACAGTGTGAAATAATCATGGGGTGGAATCAGTAGAAAAATTCCTGTAACATGAATAACCAAAGTTCAATTCCCCCAAGGAATAATATGGCGGACACAACTGAAGAACCTATTCATAGACAAATGGCTGAGATGTCAGAAATTGAATTCAGAGTTTGGATTGCAAATAAGATAATAGAATGGAGGTAAAGTTGGAAATAGAAATTCAAGGAGCAATTCAAAAGTTGTCTCAAGAAGTCAATGAATTAAAAGACAAAATCACGAAAGATTTTGACACACTGAGACAAGAATTTGCAGCCCTCAAATATCTGAGAAATACAGTAGAATGCCTCAGTAACAGAAGGAGCAAGCAGAAGAAAGGATTTCTGATATTGAAGACAAAGCTTTTGAGCACTCCCAGTACTCAAAGAGGAAGAGAAATGGAGAGCAAAAACAGATCATTCTCTCAGAGAACTTTGGGATAATTTGAAGAAAACTGATATTTGCCTTATAGGAATCCTCGAAGGCAACAAAGTTGTTTTGCAAAGCACAGAGGCTATTTATTCATGAGATTATGAAGGAGAACTTTCCAGACATGCCAAGAGATTCTGAAATGCAGATAGCAGACAGTTTCAGAATCCCACCATGACTCAACCTGAATAGGACACCCCCCAGGCACATCATAATTAACTTCACTAAAGTTAATATAAAGGAGAAAATTCTGAAAGTGGCCAGATGTAAGAAAAGCATAACCTACAAGGGAAACCATATTAGAATGACTGCAGATCTCTCTGTTGAAATCTTTCAAACTAAAAGAGGGTGGTCATCAACTTTTAATCTCCTAAAACAAAACAACTTTCAACCGAGGATCCTGTATGCAGCTAAACTGAGTTTCATCTATGATGGAGAAATTAAATACTTTAATGACATTCACATCTTGAAGAAATTTGCCGTAACTAAACCAGCTCTACAGGACATTCTCAGACCTATCCTCTATAATGAACAGCACAATCCACCACAAAAGTAAACTCACTCAGAAACTTTTGATCAAATTCCAACACCCACAGGGGCAAAAGGATTAAAAAGGTCCACTGGACTTCCAAAAAAACTCAATATCCAAAATACTATCTGGCTTATCAATACAGGTGAAAGGGTTAAATTGCCCTCTAAAGAGGCACAGGTTGGTTTGCTGTATATAAAAACTCAGGCCAGACATCTCTTGCATTCAAGAATCTCACCTTACCTTAAACGATAAACATAGACTCAGGGTGAAGGGATGGTCACCTATAATTCAGGCAAATGGAAATCAGAAAAAAGCAGGTGTTGCAATTTTATTCACAGATACAATAGACTTTAAACCAACAAATGTAAGGAAAGATAAGGATGGTCACTTCATATTTGTTAAGGACAACACTCAACATGATGAGATTTCAATTATCAACATTTATGCACCCAACCAGAATTCACCTCAATTTATAAAAGAGACTCTAACATACATGAGCAACTTGATTTCCTCCAGCTCCATAATAGACAGAGATTTTAACACTCCTTTGGCAGTGTTGGACAGATCCTCCAAAAGAAGCTAAGCAAAGAAATATTAGACTTAAACTTAACCATTCAACATTTGCATCTAACAGACATCTACAGAACATTTCATCCTAACAAAACTGAATACACATTCTTCTCATCAGCCCATGGAACATCCTCAAAAATTGATCACATCTTAGGTCACAAGTCTAACCTCAGCAAATTTAAAAGAGTAGAAATTATTCTTGCATCTTCTCAGACCATCATGAAATAAAAGTTAAACTCAGTAACAACAGGAATCTGTAGACTCATACAAAAACATGGAAGATAAATAACCTTAAGCTGAATGATAGATGGGTCAGAGACAAGATCAAGAAGGAAATTACCAAATTTTTGGAACAAAAAGATAATGAAGACATGAGTTATCAGAACCTCTGGGATACTGCAAAGGCAGTCCCAAGAGGGAAATTCATAGCACTGCAAGCATTCCTCAAGAGAACAGAAAGAGAGGAAGTTAACAACTTAATGGGACATTTCAAGCAACTGAAAAGGAAGAACATTCTAATACCAAACCCAGCAGAAGAAAAGAAGTAACCAAAATTAGAGTAGAATTAAACAAAATTGAATACAAAAGGATTATGCAACAGATCAATAAATCAAAAAGTTGTTTTTTTGAGAAGGCCAATAAGTAGATAAACCTTTGGGCAACCTAACCAGGAAAAAAAGAGTAAAATCTCTAACCTCATAAGAAAGCTATAAATTAGTATCATAGCAGGACTGAGTACATCAGATACTTTTTTTCCCATTCTTGAGATACTTTGCTAAGAAGAATATTTTCCACCTCCATCTATGTAAACATGAAGGAGGTAAAGTCTCCATCTTTCTTTATGGCTGCATAGTGCAGCCATGGTGTACATATAACACAATTTATTGATCCATTCATGGATTGATGGGCACTTGGGCTTCT
>NW_003852488.1:5539362-5562833 GCF_000181295.1 Otolemur garnettii | reverse complement strand
CAAGGTGATGTTTGCTTCATAGAATGTGTTGGGTAGTATTCCATCTTTTTCTATATTTTGGAAAAGTTTAAGTAGTATAGGTATTAGTTCCTCTTTAAAAGTTTGGTAGAATTCTAACGTGAAGCCATCTGGTCCCGGGCTTTTCTTTTTAGGGAGAGTTTGTATAGTTGATGCTATTTCAGAGCTTGATATAGGCCTGTTCAACATTTCCACTTGGTTCTGATTAAGTCTTGGAAGGTGACGTGCTTCCAAGTATTGGTTGATTTCCTTCAGATTTTCATATTTCTGAGAGTAAAGTTTCTTGTAGTATTCATGGAGGATTTCTCGAATTTCTGAGGGATCTATTGTTGTTTCATCTTTACCATTTCTGATTGATGAAATTAGAGATTTAACTCTTTTTTCTTGGTTAGGTTGGCCAATGGCTTATCTATTTTGTTGACCCTTTCAAACAACTAACTTTTTGATTTGTTAATCTGTTGTATAATCCTTTTGTTTTCAATTTCATTTAATTCTGCTCTAATTTTGGTTATTTCTCTTCTTCTGCTAGGTTTCAGATTGGAGTGTTCTTCTTTTTCCAGTTGCTTAAGACGTCCCATTAAATTGTTAAATTCTTCTCTTTCCATTTTCTTGAGGAAGGCTTGCAGTGTGATAAATTTCCCTCTTAGGACTGCCCTTGCAGTATCTCAGAGGTTCTGATAACTCGTCCCTTCATTGTTGTTTAGTTCCAAGAATTTGTTAATTTCCTTCTTGATCTTGTCTTTGATCCAAGTATCATTGAGCATAAGGTTATTTAGCTTCCACATTTTTGTTTGGGTCTGCAGATCTCTGTTGTTGCTGAGTTCAACTTTTATTCCCTGGTGGTCTGAGAAGATGTAAAAAATAATTTCTATTCTTTTAAATTTGCTGAAGTTAGACTTGTGACCTAGAATGTCATCTATTTTGGAATATGTTCTGTGAGCTGATGAGTAAAATGTGTACTCAGTTTTATTAGGGTGAAATGTTCTATAGATATCCGTTAAATCCAAATGCTGAATGGTTAGGTTTAGATCCAAGATTTCTTTGCTAAGCTTCTTGTTGGAAGATTAAAATCTCCAACTATGATGGAGCCGGGAGTAATTAGGTTGCTCATGTCCATTAGAGTGTCTCTTATAAATTGAGGTGCATTCTGGTTGGGTGTGTAAATATTGATAATTGAAATCTCATTGTATTGAGTATTACCCTTAACAAATATAAAGTGACCATCCTCATCCTTGCTCACTTTTGTTGGTTTAAAGCCTATTGTATCTGTGAATAAAATTGCAACACCTGCTTTTTTCTGCTTTCCATTAGCCTGCAATATAGATGACCATCCCTTCACCCTGAGTCTATGCTTGTCTTTCAAAGTAAGATGAGATTCTTGTATGCAACAGATATCTGGCCTAAGTTTTTGTATCCAGTCAGCCAGCCTGTGCCTCTTTAGAGGGCATTTTAAGCCATTCACATTGATTGAGAATATTGATAAGCCTGGTATAATTTTGGGTATTGAGTTTTTTGAAAGTCCAGTGGGCATCTTTAATCCTTTTGTCACTGTGGAGATTGGAATTTGATCAAAATTTTCTGGGTGGGTTTATTTATTTGGTGGAGCAGTGCCCTGATTATTATGAAGGATAGGTCTGAGAATGTACTGGAGGGCTGGTTTAGTTATGACATATTTCTTCAACATGTGAATGTCATTAAAGTATTTAATTTCTCCATTGTACATGAAACTTGGTTTAGCTAGATACAGGATTCTGGGTTGAAAGTTATTTTTTTTGAGGAGATTGAAGGTCAGTGACCACCTTCTTCTGGTCTGAAAGGTTTTAGCAGAGAGATTTTCAGTCATTCTAATATTCCTCCCCTTGTAAGTTAAGGTTTTCTTGTGTCTAGCTGCTTTCAGAATTTTCTCTTTCATGTTAACTTTAGTGAAGTTGATTATAATGTGCCTGGGGGATGTCTTGTTTGGGTTGAATCGCACTGGGGTTCTGAAGCTGTCTACAGATCTGAATTTCAGGATCTCTTGGCATGTCTGGAAAGTTCTCTTTAATTTAATTTAATGCAGAAGAGCCTCTGTGTTTTGTGAGGCAACTTTGTCACCTTCAGGGATTCCTATAAGGTGAATATTAGTTTTATTCTAATTATCCCAGAGCTCTCTGAGCAGGTGATCCATTTTTGCTCTCCATTTGTCTTGATCTTTGGATGTTTGGGCATGTTCAAAATCTTTGTCTTCAGTGTCAGAGATCTTCTCTTCTGCCTGGTCCATTCTCTGAACGAGGGCTTCAATTGTACTTTTCAAATCTTTGAGGGCTGCAATCTCTTGCTTCAGTATGTCATAATCTTTGATCATTTTATCTTTGAAATCATTGAATTCTTGAGACAGCTTTTGAATAATTTGAAATTCTAGCTCTCTCTTTTCCTCCATTCTGTTGATCTTATTCGCTATCCAGATTCTGAACTCAATTTCTGACATCTCAGACATCTGGTTGTGGAAGGGATCTTCAATTGCATTTTCTCTGTCCTTCCTTGGGGGGTTGATCTGCTCTGGTTGTTTTGGTTTCCAGAGTTCTTGGGCTGATTCTGCCCCATGCTGAATTTGCACCTTTCCAAGACTGTCCCTAAAACCATTCTGCCGGTGGCTTCTCCTGGGTGTCTCCTGGGTCCCTGCCACCAAGCCCCAGGGAAGCAGGGCTGGTGGCCATGTGAGCAGCCAGTGGGCAGGGCTCACTCCTGGGTGCCTGCCGCCAAGCCCATGGAAAGTAGGGACAGCAGCCAAGCGAACAGCCAGTCAGTGGGATTCAATCCTGGGCACTTGCTGGTAGCGATCTCCTGGAAAGTGGGGATGGTGGCCGAGGAGATAGCCGGGCACAGAATGCACTGTTTGGCAGGATCAGCCTGCGCAGAGCAAACATGGTTCAAGCAGTTCTCCCAGTGCAGGACCGGGGCAGGGCCTTGGTCCTGCACTGGTGGAGGGATGCTGCTCTTGGGTCTCATCTCACTGTCTCTGTTTGTAAGGTGGGGAGGGTGGACTGGAAACTCAAAATGCCAGTGTGCTCACCAGTTCCACTTTTCTGTCTGGGAGAGGGTGTTCAGAGTCTCAACAGGGTCCCTCCAGAGAGTAGACCCTGCTTTGGGTAGCTCTCACTCGTGGAGTGAGATAATAGGTCCTCAGTTTATCAATCGCCTGTAGGAGACTCAGAGGAGCAGTTGAAGAGAAAACAAAGGAAAAGCACAACTTTCTTGGGGGAGAGGAAGGACACTTTTCATTTGGGGTGTATTATGTACCTGTAGATTGCCTTCTAGGAGTCGCAGCTTGCCTCTGCAGAGGTGTCCTGCTGGTATCCACAATATACAATTTTAATGCAATCCCTATTAAAGCTCTACTGTGATACTTTAAAGTTCTTGAAAAAAATAATACTTGTTTTATATGGAATCAGAAAAAACCTTAAATAGCCAAGACATTACTCAGAAATAAAAATAAAGCAGAAAGAATCATGCTACCAGACCTCAGACTATCCTATAAATCAATAGTGATCAAAATGGCATGGTACTGGCACAAAATCAGAGAGGTAGATGTATGGAACAGAATAGAGAACCAAGAGATGAACCCAGCTACTTACCGTTATTTGATCTTTGATAAGCCAATTAAAAACATTCAGTGGGGAAAAGATTCCCTATTTAACAAATGGTGCTGGACTAACTGGATGGCGACCTGTAGAAGACTGAAACTGGACCCACATCTCTTACCATTAACTAAGATAGACTCTCACTGGATTAAAGTATTAAACTGAAGACATGAAACTATAAAAATACTAGAAGAAAGTGCATGGAAAACTCGAAAAAATTGGCCTAGGCAAATATTTTATGAGGAGGACCCCCCAGGCAATTGAAACAACATCAATACATTACTGGAATGAATACATCAAATACTCTCCTGGAACCTGATCAAACTAAAAAGCTTCAGCACAGCCAAGAACACAGTAAGTAAAGCAAGCAGACAGCTCTCAGAATGGGAGAAGATATTTGCAGGTTATATCTCTGACAAATGTTTAATAACCAGAATCCACAGAGAACTCAAATGTATTAGCAAGAAAAGAACAAATGATCCCATGTCAGGGTGGGCAAAGGACTTAAAGAGAAACTTCTCTGAAGAAGACAGGCACACAGCCTACAGACACATGAAAAAATGCTCATCATCCTTAATCATCAGAGAAATGCAAATCAAAACTACTTTGAGATATCATCTAACTCTAGTAAGATTAGCTCACATCACAAAATCCCAAAACCAGAGATGTTGGCATGTATGTGGAGAAAAGGGAACACTTTCACATTGCTGGTGGGAATGCAAACTAATATGTTCCTTCTGGAAAGATGTTTGGAGAACACTTAGAGAACTAAAAACAGACCTGCCATCCAATCCTAAAATTCCTCTACTAGGTATATCCAGAAGACCAAAAATCACATTATAACAAAGATATATGTACCAGAATGTTTATTGCAGCCCAATTCATAATTTCTAAGTCATAGAAGAAGCCCAAGTGCCCATCAACCCACAAATGGATCAATAAATTGTGGTATATGTACACCATGGAATATTATGCAGCCTTAAAGGAAGATGGAGACTTACCACTTACATGTTTACATGGATGGAGCTGGAACATATTCTTCTTAGCAAAGTATCTCAAGAATTGAAAATAAAGTATCCAGTGTACTCAGTCCTACTATGAAACCAATTTATAGCTTTCTTATGAAAGCTATAACCCAATTATAGCCCAAGAAGAAGGGGAAAGGAGAGAGGGAGGGGAGGGGGAAGTATGAGTGGAGAGACCATACCTACAGTGCATCTTACAAGAGTACATGTGACATTTACTACAGGAGTCCTGAAACTAAGCCCCCCAGGCCACATGTGGCCCACTGAGGACATTTATCCAGCCCGCTGGGTGTTTTTGCTGCTGGTGCCTGTCCTGCTTAGTAGCTGACTAGTTCCAGAGTCCACAATCCGGCCCTCCAATGGTCTGAGGGACAGTGAACTGGCCCTCTGTTTAAAAAGTTTGAGGACCCCTGGTGTAGAATATAAATGTCTTAACACAGTAACTAAGAAAATGCCATGAATGCTATGTTTACCAGTTTGATGAAAGCATTTCAAATTGTATATAAAACCAACACATTGTACCCCATGATTGCATTAATGTACACAGCTATGATTTAATAAAAGCAAAATAAAACAAAACAAAAATATATAAAATCCACACTTTGCTACTTTGAGGCTGCTGAGTCATATTTTCTCCTGGGCCCATGGTTTTCTATTTGCATAGTACTTTCTAGATATGTTAGCATGGAAGATCTGTAAGTAGGGGACCTATTTTTCCCAATGAAAATTAAGATATAGAAATATACTTATGAAACATAATGATTAGAATTGGACTGTCCTAGGAAATTCAGAGTGTTGTCCATTCCAGAAAAGGTTATTTTACTCAGAGGTAGAGACAAAAGATATTTGCTTTGTGTGGTTATGTCTGCTCTGCAGTGGTAAAGGCGAATGGGACTTGTTTATATAGAAGTGTATTATTACAGAATCACATGAGTCACACTTTGTATGAAAGATGGGTTCTTTTTTGTAGGGAGTACTATATCCTTTTTTTCACATTTCTTCAAAGCAAGAATGAATTAAGTATGTGTGGATATATGACACTAAATATACAGGGTGTCCTAAATGGCTCCATACCTAGGGAAAATGAGAAATTGTAGCTTAATGTACCTTAATTTTATTTACTAAATATTGATTACAAAATTTTACAAAATATTTACAAAATATTCTCTATGTGTTGGCCACCTCTCTGTAAAATTTTGTAATCAATAGTTTTAAAATAAATACACATTTAGCTCAAATTTCCCATTTTTCCTATGTATAGTGACTTTGGGGCACCTTGTATTAAACTGCTTATTAAATTTTATTTCCATATAGTTATCTTTCTCCTTATTGTGTGTTTATGGTACTATGATTAACATTAGAGGTGTTAGAATCACGGAAAACGGCCTTATAAACATTTCAAGCATGTTAACATGTGAGGTAAGAAGATCAAAAATTGAAAAGAGTATTGATTTCTTTTCAATAATACTAATAATTTCCCCTAGATTTGGCCAATGTAAAAAAAGTTTAGGAAGAAAAAGAATTTTTTACCCCACTAACCATCTGGCATATTGGTAAATCAATATAAACAAGCTTTACATATATTGGTGCATGGGTGAAGAAACAAATGTTTGATATTTAATGCCATTCATTATAGGAGAATGAAGGTACATGATAACATTATATTCTAGTATTTCTCAGAAGAATAACAAAACAATTATATTTATTAATATATATTTTTCAAGAAAAAAAGAAGCATGTATCTGGCCAGGATTACTTTTTAAAATATACACTGAAAGCCTGGTTTCATTTAGCAATCAGGCTTATGGATCCACAATGTTGAGGTCATGGTAAAAACATGTTAAATGATGTCCCCTTCCTCCAGCTTCAAATAGCATCCTGTTTCAGTGACTAATGGTTTATTTTACCTCTTGTTTAAAACAGCTAGAAAAAGAGACCGTGTAGAATCATGTCTAAAAGGATTTTGTAGCAGATTGTATTTTCAAAATGGTTCCAAAATAATTCCCATCCCAATTCCCCACTAAGAGATGATTCTCACTTACCTTGATTTGGGTGGGATTATAATTGCTTCCACAAATGTAACAGTTTACAGTTGAGATGACTTTGTGTAACTCCTGATACTAGTTTAGCTGTAAGCCTCTATCTGGTTCTCTTGTGGTGCTTGCTCTGCAGGAAGGCAGACCAGGTAACCTAACCAAGTTCCCTGTAGCTGTTGTGCTGTGAGAAAGCCCACAGCATTCCCCATGGAGAGAGTACATAGAGAAGTATCAACTCTGAGGGACAGAGAGGTGTGTCCAGCTGTTACTAGCTGACCCCACCCCATTGCTCTAGCTCCTCCTACTATATAACAGCAGATGGTCAACTCCAGCTAGAACCATAAATTGAGCCCTCTGAATTCTTAACTTACAAAGATAATAAGATAATTGTTATTTTAAGTTACTAAATTTTGGTGTGATTTATCATGTAGCAATAGATAACTAGAACAGAATTTGGTTCAGAAATGGACTGCTGACAGAACAAAAACCAACTGTGTTCCTGAGTTTTGTACTGGGAAATGGACAGAATCCTTTATGAAGAGATTATTAGTGAAATCCCAAAGCATCTAGGGAGAGTGTTAATGAAAGATAGAAGGATCTTAGAGGAAGCCTAAATGACCTCAAGAAGTCTGTCTGTCAGGGCTTAAAGCAAAGTGAGGAAAATGTAATTAGAAGTTAGAAAAAAGGGCATGCTTGTTACATAGTGGCAGAAAGTTTAGCAAAATTCTTGCCTACATGAATGCAGAACATAGAATATTATGCGAAATGAAGCCAATGATCTAGCTTATGAGGTTTTCAGGCAGGGTCCTACCTGGCTCCTTACTACCCATAATAAAATGAAGGGAAAGTGATGAATTAAAGAACTAATTACTTAGTTTTGAATGGAATTTCTAGAAAATGTGAAGAGTTCAGAGCAATCTTTTCAGACAGCAGACTGTTTTTTAAAAGGGCTTTAGGACAAAGATCTAAGGGATACATAGGACTAGAATATTCTCTGCTACATTCTCAGAAAGTTCTAAGGCCTTATATAATGCATGCAACACAGTGGCGCGGGGGTGGGGAGATCTCAAGGGAGAACCACCCTGATGAGCCTATCCTAAATTTCTGGCCTGTAGAAACTATAAGACATAATAAAATGTTGTTTTAAGCCCCTCCAATTTGGAATGATTTTTAAATAGAAACAGATAACTGGGACATATTCAAAATGCAAGAATAATGTGTAAAGTCATAAATATTCACTTTTATTTTCAAAAATGATTTCATCTCCAGGTGGTAGCATTATTCAGTTAATGTAAAATGAATGCAACATGTCATTTTTTACTGGAGTTAAAAATTTAAAAAATATAAAAACTCTGTTCTTAAATATTATATAAATATTGAATCATACATATGTTCTTTTATTAAATCATGATTAAAGCAGGATGAAAATATTCTTAAACTGAGGAATGTGACTTTTTCACTATAGGAGTTGTAATATATGACACCCCCTTTCAGAAAGATGAGGGTTACAGACAGAAGGCCAATAAAAGATCATTTTAATTAAGCACTTAATTTGCACCCCAAAGTGAAAATTTTCATATTTAACTAAAATTTCTCACCATATGAGTTTTCATGATCACTTGTTAAAAAAACTGATTGTAACTTTCTTTTATGTAAAATAAAAATGAAAGAAAAAAAAGAAGATGGCTAACACTTTGCCCTTCATCAATGAAAGATATATATATAGATTTAAATAAACTTGACTGATAAAATTCGTATAGTATATATAGTTTATTTTGAAAAGGAATAATAACATAGGTCATTTTTACATTCTAAAACTTAGGTAGACTTCTTCTTCACTGTTCCTTTTCACTTGTCCCTTCCCCTTCTCTTTTCCTTTTCTTCTTCTTTCTTCTCCTTCTGCCTTCTTCTGTGATCTTAAAAGACAGTTTTTTTTTCTGTGATAGGTAAACACATTGTTTTTCTTTTTTTGCTTATTTACTTATCATGTGTATCTATATAAAGAGTTTGCCCTAATTGCTAGATATATTTGAGAAGAAACCCTTCATTGTATTAAAAATGGTTGGCCTGGGTAATTATTCATTACTTTAGGGAGTTCCCCATTTTTCATGGGAAATAGCGATGTATAAAGCTCATCATAACTTCAAATACATTTAAGTCAAATAAATATTGTGCATGAGAACACAGAAAAGGCACAGAGTAAGATTTTGGTGGTAAAGATGAGATTTGAATAGTGGTATACTGGAACTGGCTTGCATTGGACTGTAAGAGCTAGATTTGAGAAGGATGGTTTTTTTGTTTTTGTTTTTCTTTTTTAAATCACATGGCAGTTTGATAAACACACACACACACACACACACACAAACAACTTTTAAATATCAGTATGTACTCCCAGGAATGATCTTTTTCATATATATGGCTCCCACTTCCTGAGTGCTAACTGAGCACTTGGATATACTATCTTAATTAATCCTCAAAGCAGTTCTGTAAGGGGGATATTACTAACCTCATTTTACATAGAAAATGTAGAACTGTGGAATTTGAAATCACATTTGTCAGACTCCAAAAGTTTACTATGGCACTTTACCACCTTATAAGCAAGTGAGTGTTTGTAGGAAGTCTGGAGGGTAGACTAAGTTTAACAAAACTCATTTATTTTCCTTACCACCATTTTGGCATGGCCTTTAGTTTTCCTATGTTACATGTAAACTTCTCTGCCTGGGGCAAACTTATTCTTTAGGCACGTTCATTGTTAAACCCTTTACATTATAGGACTATATGACCTTTGAAGATATTTTGAAGTTTATTCAGGAATGCACCAACTGCATTCTTCACATTTAAAGTGGAAATTTTAAAAGATTTGACATATGTTTACACGTGTGGAACCATCACCACAATCAAGATATCGAAAGTACCAATCACCTTCAAAAGTTTCCTTGTACTCCTTTGCAATCTCTCCTTCCTGCCCATCACCCAATAGGCAAGCACTAATGTGGTTATATAGATTAGCTTGCATATTCAAGAATTTTGCATAATAGAATCATAGAGTATGTAGTCTTTTTAATTGTTTGGATTCTTTCACTCACCATAATTATTTTGAGTTGCATCTATGCCTTTGCTCATCATAGGAGTTTTTGTTTTCTTATTGTCTTTTTAATTTTATCAATTCTAATAGGTGTATAGTAATTTTATCTAACTGCAGTTTTAATTTGTGTTGTCCTAATGAAAATTACATTCAGCATCTTTTCATATTATTATTTTTTATTATTTTAGGTTAATTTGAGGGTCCAAAGAGTTAGGTTACAATGATTGCATTTGTTAGGTAGAGTCCCTCTTATAATTGTGTTCCGCCCCCAAAAGTTGTGCCATATACCCTAACATTGTGCCCATTAAGTAGGAGCACAGCATCCCCCCCCTTCCCCTCTCCCTGCTCCCTCATTCCTCTGCCCCCTACCTTGAATTGATTTAAGTTTTTCTCTTATGTAAGCATGTATTAATTAGATCATCTACTGGCTATTAGTATTGAGTACATTGGATGCTTGGTTTTACATTCTTATGATAATTTACTGAGAGGAATGTGTTTCAACTCCATCCAGATTAATGCAAAAGATGTAAAATCTCCAGCTTTTTTAATGGCTGAATAGTATCCCATGGTACACATATACCACAGTTCATTAATCAATTCCTGGGTTGGTAGGCATTTAAGTTGTTTACACATTTTGGAGATTGTAAATTGAACTGTGAGAAACAATCTAGTACAAATGTCCTTATATCGAAAGGATTTTTGTTCTTCTAGGTAGATGTCTAGTAATGGGATTACAGAATCAAATGGGAGGTCTAATTTGAGTTCTTTGAGGATTCTCCATACTTCCTTCCAAAAAGGTTGTGTTAGTTTGCAGTACAAGGAACAGTATAAAAGCATTCCCTTCTCTCCACATCCACACCAGCATCTGTAGCTTTGAGACTTTATGATGTGGGCTATTTTCCCTGGGGTTAGGTGATATCTCATGGTGGTTTTGATTTACATTTTTCTGATGATCAGGGATGATGAGAATTTTTTCAAATATTTGTTAATCATTTATCTCTCTTCCTTGGAGAAGGTTCTGTTCATATCTCTTGCACAGTGGTAGATGGTATTGTTTGCTATTTTTTTTTTTTTTTTTTTTGGTGATTAATTTGAGTTCTTTGTAAATTCTAGTTAGCAGTCCTTTGTCAGATTCACACTATGCAAATATCTTTTCCCATTCTGAGTTGTCTTTTTGCTTTATTTCTGTCTGTAGCTGTGCTGAAGCTTTTCAGCTTAATTAAGTTTGATTTGTTTCTTTTTGTTGTTGTTGCGATAGCTGCTGAAGTCTTCATAAAATCTTTCCCCAGATGTCTTAGATTTAAATCTTATCCATCTTGAGTAAATTTTTGTAAGCAGTGAAAGGTGTAGGTCCAGTTTCAGTACTTTACATGTGGTTGTGCAGTTCTCCCAGCACTATTTGATGAATATGGACTCTCCACTCTATGCTTTTCTTTCATTTATCAAAGATCAGATGGCAATAAGGGACTGACTGGTTTCATCTCTTGGTTTTCTCTTCTGTTCCATATGTCTGTCTCTGTTTTTGTGCCAATACCATGTGTTTCGATCATGTGGACTTGAAAAATAACCTGATAGGGTGATGCCTCCAGCTTTGTTATAATTATTAGGAATTGTCTTGGCTATTTGTTGTTGTTGTTGTTGTTGTTGTTGTTCCATACTGGTTTTGTTTTTTCCAGTTCTTCAAAGTATGATGTTGGTATTTTAATGGGGATTTCATTGAATCTGTAGATTGCTTTGAATAGAATAGACATTAATTTTCTGAATGATTCTTTTGTTTTCAATTTCATTTATTTCTTATTTAATTTTGGTTATTTCTTTTCTTCTGCTAAGTTTGGGATCAGATTGCTCTTCCTTTTTCATTTCTTTAAGATGATTCATTAGGTATTTGATGTGCTTTCTTTCTGTTTTTCGGATGTTGCCATCTAATGCAATAAATTTCCCTCTGAGATTCTTTCTTCTCCACTGTCTAATCTGTTATTGATACTTTCTACTGCATCTTTATGTTCTCTAACTCCTTCAATTCCTTAAGCTCCACTATATCCTTCCATATTCTTCATATTTCCATCTCTTATTTGGTTCTGTTTTTGGATTTCCTTTTGGTTATTTTCAACTTTCTTGGCAATTTTCTTCATTGTTTTTTACCATCTATATTTTAAATTCCCTATCTATCATTTCTATCATTTCTTTATAGGTGAAATCCCTTGCTGTAGCCATGTCATGATCCCTTGGGGGGTGGTGGTAGTTACTTTGTTCTGGTTTTTCATGTTGTCAGGATTTTTCTGTTTGTTCCTTCTCATGAGTGTTTTCTACCTGTGTTCTTCCTTCCTTTACTTTTTCCTTCCACTTCCTCCTTTTTAAATTACCTTGTGTCTGTGCTTAGGTGTTGAAGTGTCCTTTTGATATAGGATCAAAGAGAAGAGCATAATGAAGAGGAAGAAAGGAGAAAAATAAAAAAAGAGAGAAGGAAAAGAAAAGAGGAGGGGTAAAAGGGAAGAGTGACCAAAAAAAAAAAAGAGGAGACCAGAAAGAGAGAGACAGTAGGAGTAGTAGTGTTCAGAAGGGTGCTTTGACCCACACCCACAATTCCTGGCCTCTGGAGGGCTGGGCTGGGCTAGTCCCTTGAGGTGAAGAAGCTCCTTATCAGCTTAAGCAAAACCAAAACTCCACCTATACCAAATAGAGAAGAAATACACACACGCACACAGAACAGTATCGGGACCTACCAATACCATCCTTCCAAAGGCTAAAGCTAGAACACTCTAGATCAAAGAATCAAGGTCTCCTTCCACCAGACCAATGCTGTGGCACACCAGCCCAGGCATCAAAGTGAGGCTCTGTCCCATATATGGCATACAGATTGACAAAGAATAAAACATATCAGAAAAAAAGAATATATAATAAAAAGAAAAGTAGGCCAGGCGCAATGACTCATGCCTGTAATCCTACCATTCTAGGATGCCAAGGTGGGTGGATTGCCTGAGCTTAGGAGCTCTAGGCCAGCCTAAGCAAGAGTGAGTTCCTGTCTTTAAAAATAGCCAAGTATTATGGCTAGTGCCTGTAGTCCCAACTATTCAGGAGGCTGAAGCAAGAGAATTGCTTGAGCCCAAGAGATTGAGGTTGCTGTGAGGTGACAATGTGAGACTCTGTCTGAGAAAGAAAATAATACAAGTATATAAATAAAATAGAAAACAAAATTATATACAATGTAAAAAAGGGGTATATATTAGTAGTATTTGATAAATTTATGTGGAAAAAATGAAAAAAGTAGAAAAATCTTTACAAAAAGAGAGATAAAAGGAGATAAATGCAAAGGAAAGAAAGAATAAGAGGGGTAGAAAAACTATAGCAAGAATGGGCCCCTTTTTATTGAGGAAAGTGAAAATGAAAAAATAAAAATATGACTAAAGAAAACAGAACAAAGAATGATACTTAAAGGAAAAAAGAAAACAATAGGAAAATTGTAGCAAAAGGGGAGTCTTTGGTATTGAAGAAAGAAACAATGACAAATTATAAATCCAGAAAAAGAAGGAAACAAAAATCAAGGGTAAACTATTGAAGAAAAAGAAAAAAATGCTCAGTGGTTAGGCTGCTGGCCACATGCACCAAGGCTAGCGGGTTTGAACCCAGCCTGGGCCTGCTAAATAACAATGACAACCATTAAAAAAAAAAACAAAAAAAGCCAGGTGTTGTGGTGGGCACCTGTAGTCCCAGCTACTTGGGAGGCTGAGGCAAGAGACTTGAGTAAGCCCAAGAGTTTGAGGTTTCTGTGATCTGTGACAGCACAGCTCTCTACTAAGAGTGACATAGTGAAACTCTGTCTCAAAAAAGAAAAAAATTACAATAGATTGCCTGGACAACCAGTGATATTCTTGGGTATGAGATGCTAATCACAACACTGAAATGGCTGTATAAGATGGGGGCTGGAAGCCACTATCTAGTTGCCATGGAGACCTGGCCTGTCTTCCTGATTTTTGCCCTCAATCCCCACAGGTTTAGGAACCTGAAGCTCTTGTCAGCCTACTTAATAGACATGCCTTGACCTTTCCAATCAGTATCCCTTGGCCATGAAGTGGCTTTGCTAGGAAAGCTGGCTTTCCTCAAGTTTCCCCACTGTGGCTGCCTAGCTCAGCAGGTGCCCAGAATCAGCCTTGCACTAGGACCCTGTAGGCTGTTCCTCCCAGACAGTTTTCTCTCCTACAAAGGCTGCATCTAGCCAGCTGCTGAACAACAGAGAGCTCTGCTCCACCCCACCTGGTGGCTCAATCTTGGCCCCTGGGTACTGTTCAAGCTCACTCAGTCACCCAAGCTCTCCCATGGTAACTCCAGCAAGTGCCCAGGTTAAAAAAACAAAAAACCCCAAAACAACAAAACCCTGTAGCGCAGGGCTTTTCTGTTTGAAATGGAATGCCAAACTGGACAGTCTCTGTTGGCATGCAAGCGCGTGCCTTCTATTCCAGTTCTCTACTGCTCCTGATCTCTTCGTTGGCTCCTAGAGTCTCCTGCTGCTTCCCTGTGCCTCTAAAGTGATGTTTCTGTTGCTCTCTGATCTCTCCACAAGCGGCCCTATGCTGTGCCTTAGGAGCTCATCAGCTGTGGGGACTGCCCACTCTACTTTTCATATTTTTATTTGCCTTCTGAGTATCTTCTTTGGTAAATTGTATGTTCAAATCCTTTGTATATTTTTTTAAAGTTTTCTTTTGGTTAAGTTTTAAGTTTGTCTTTATATATTCTGATTTAAGTAATTTATTAGATCTATGATTTATATTGTCTCCCCAATTGTGGCTTGTCTTCATTCTAACTTCTGAAAGGCTTTTTAAAAGTAAAAGTGAAAAATCTTGATGAAATCCATTTTATTATTATTATTTTCTTTTATAGATTATGTTTATGGTGGTGTATCTAAGAAATCTTTTCCTAACTCATGATCACAAAGATTTTTCTCTTAAGTTTTCTTGTAGAAGTTTTATAGTTTTAGGTTTTATATTTAGGCTTAGGACCCATTGGGGTTAATTTATGAATATGGTGTGAGGTATAAATCAAAAATTTTCTTTTTCTTTTACATATGGATAATCACAGGCTTTAGGATGCACCACTCTAAAATACAGCATTTTGGCATTTGAGGAAACAGCAGGAGTAGTCCATTAAACTAGACATAATTGCCCTTACTCCTTCTCTCCTGAAGCAGGCCATATATCTAGCTGAATTATCCTGATAACAGGTCATAAGACTCTATTCCAGAGAGATTATCCCTATACCCAAAAGAAAAGAATGTCCTCCTTGAAGATACAGATACCAAGAAGAATGTGAACAAACAGGCCTTGCTAAATATCTCCCCCCATTTTTAAACCATTAAATCATGCCCTTATGTCCTCAGTGATACTTCATCATTGTTCATAAAAATAAATAGGTTTCCCTGTTTCTTTCGGTCTTCATTTCTGAAGGCTCATGTGTTACATAAAACTTATATTAAAAAGATTTTTATGCTTCTCTCATTAATCGATCTTTTGTTACAGTTTTCTCAGATATGAGTCTAGCAGTGGGTGAGGAAAGATGCTACTTTCCTTCCCCACCATCACCACTTGTTCCAGCATTATTTGTTGAAGAGTATTTCTTTTCTCTACTGAATTTCTTTTCCATCTTTATCAAAAATCATTTCCATATACATGTATATGTGGGCCCACTTTTAGCTCCCTACAGTAAAAGGTTTGCCTGAGACTTCAAGGCAGTGAACGTCTCCACTGCCTCAGCCCCTCCATGCTGCCCAGAGCCATTCATCTATTTATGTATGTTGGCACCAATATTACATTATCTTTACTATAAAGTTTATTATGAAAATAAGGCTGGTATGGGGACATGGGAACAGACAAATACATTGAGGTTGGGTAGCTTAGGTAAAATAGTGAAGTTTATTTATATTGATGCCATGCTTCCTAAGGTCATGAGTCAAATTTTCTTTGGTTAGAGTATACTTACTTTTGCTTCAGGAACTGCCAGGGACTCTGACTGCCATTTTTTAGTGCTGTGAGGGGTAGTTAGCAATAGCTGAGATGAATTCATGGGCAGCTAAATAGATGAGCCAAATTTTGCTTGTGTCTAAGGTAAGGTTACTACTGAGCCTATTACTGGGATGGTAGGCATGTAATCTAGCTGCATCAGGAAGTCCAGCAGAGGACTGCTGCTGCTGGGTACTCCCTTCTCCCCAACCATAGTTTCCTTGCCATTCCCACAGGGCTTGTCTTGTTTTCCATGTCTCTGGACAGCATAGTGGGGCTGAGCCAGTGGAGGCCTGCACTGCCTTGAGGTCTCAGCCAAACCTTTTACTGTAGTTTCATGATGAGTTTTAAAATCAGGAAGTGTTAGTCCATTAACTTTTTTTCTTTTTTCAGCATTATTTGTTCTTTTTCCTAATAACTGCTAGGTCCTAGCTGTCCTAGTTTCTTTGTATTTACAGAAAATTTTAGAATCAGCTTGTTAATTTCCATAAGAATCCTGGTGGGATTTTTGATTGGATTTAATTTATAGATATATTCGGGAAGAATCAAAATCTTAACAATATTGAGTTTTGTATTTACCACTGGGCAAGAGATACAAACAGAACCTTCTCTGAGGAAGACAGATGAATGGTTAACAACATTTGAAAAAATTCTCATCCCTGATCATCAGAAAAATGTAAATCAAAACCACCATGAGATATCACCTAACCCCAGTGAGAATAGCCCACATCATAAAGTCTCAAAGCTACAGATGCTGGTGTGGATGTGGAGAGAAGGGAATGCTTTTATACTGTTCCTTGTACTGCAAACTAACACAACCTTTTTGGAAGGAAGTATGGAGAATCCTCAAAGAACTCAAATTAGACCTCCCATTTGATTCTGTAATCCCATTACTAGACATCTACCTAGAAGAACAAAAATCCTTTTGTTATAAGGACATTTGTACTAGATTGTTTCTCACAGTTCAATTTACAATCTCCAAAATGTGTAAACAACTTAAATGCCTACCAACCCAGGAATTGATTAATGAACTGTGGTATATGTGTACCATGGGATACTATTCAGCCATTAAAAAAGCTGGAGATTTTACATCTTTTGCATTAATCTGGATGGAGTTGAAACACATTCCTCTCAGTAAATTATCATAAGAATGTAAAACCAAGCATCCAATGTACTCAATACTAATAGCCAGTAGATGATCTAATTAATACATGCTTACATAAGAGAAAAACTTAAATCAATTCAAGGTGGGGGGCAGGGGAATGAGGGAGCAGGGAGAGGGGAGGAGAGAGGGTGATGGTGTGCTCCCAATTAATGGAAACAATGTTAGGGTGTATGGCATACTTCTTGGGGTGGGACATAATTAGAAGAAATACACTACCTAATAAATGTAAGCATTGTAACCTACTTCCTTGTACTCTCAAATTAATCTGAAACAATATAAAAAAACCCAATGTTTGGTTTGTGACCCATTAACAAGTTTTATTTATCCATTTATTTAAGTCTTTAGTTTCTATCAAAAATAATTTTTGATTTTTAGCATATAGATCTTTCACATCTTTAACCAGATTTATTCCTAGTTCATCCTACTCTGCATCATTTTCTAGTAATATTCATTTACATTTCTTCCACTTGTTTTATGACCCGATAGCTCATGTTGAATAATATTCAATTGTTTCAATGTATAAAAGTTTATTTATTCATTCTACTATGAAGGACATTTTGGTTCCTTTCATGTTTTGGCAATTATGACTAAAGCTGCTATAAACATTTTTATGGAGGTTTTTTACAAACATGTTTGCAACTAATTTGGGCAAATACTAAGGAGTGTAATTGCTGGGTTATATGGTAAGGTTATGTTTAGTATTCTCATCAGCATTTGGTGGTGTTGGTGTTTTAGATTTTCACATTCTAATAGGTGTGTAGTACTATCCCAGTTTTTCTCAAATTTTTTATTTTTAATTTTTATGCTTACATGATAGTTGTATATATTTATGTGGTACATGTGATGTTTTGATATGGAATATATCTTTTGTATGCTTATTTAAATGCTATCTAGATTTTTTTATGTCTTATAATATGATGTGTTTTGTATGTAATTGAAAAGAATGTATATTATGCTATTGTTAGATGTGCTCTCTCAGAGACTATTGTCTGTTTTTGTATTAAAATTTCTTTTAATTTTTATTTTTCAGAGACCACTATCTTGTTGCCTAATATCCAGTATCTTAAAAAGCATTGTTTAATATAGTTTGTCTTTTTTTTTTTTTTTTTTGCCCTGTTTCAGGTGGTAAAATCTAGTCTCTATTAATCCATCTTGGCTGGAAGCTGAAGGTCTCTAATATAACTTTTTCCAATCTCTTGTGTAAATAATTACTCTCCTTTCTTGTTTTCCATAGTCTCCTTTGTACTTATCACTAATTTATTCTCAAACTTAATGTTAGAATGTCAGAAATGCAAATTTCTTCTCCATATGTTCAGAAATATTAGGTAATCTATCAGTATATTTTTGGGGCAGCCATCCTCTGTAAACTTTACTTCCTCTTGTTTCAGTGTAGACTAACTGCTATTTTTGTCTTCTACATGGTTGTTGTCATGGGATTTTTGCTAATAGTCTACAAGTTTACTTCTTTACTCTTCTGTGCCTTCTAGCCCTCTTCTATTCCTTTTTCTCATTTTACTCTCTAGTCTTGGTGGAACACATCTAGTAGTTTCCTGAGAATAAATGGCTGAGAGGTACATTTTTTTGAACTTGTAGGACTGATATATCCTATGTTCCTACTTGATTTCAAATTTGGATGGCTATAAAATTCTTGGTTGTAAAAATCAGAATTAAAAATATTGTGCCATTTTCTGCTAGAGTTCAGTATTGCTGTTGAGAAGTCTGATGACATTCTAATTCCGATTTTTTTTGTTTGTTTACAATCTGTTTTTCTCTGTGGAGGCTTTTATGATTTTTTTTTATACTTAGTATCATGAGAATTTTCATGGATTCCCCAGTAATAAGGACTTTTAAAGTCTAGAATATTTAATTTCTACAATCATAATTTTAATTTCTCAGCAGATTTTTCTTTTAATATTTCTTTTATATTCTGTTCTTATTTCATGAATTCAATATTTTCTCTTATCTGTTTGGGGATATTAACATCATTGTTTAAAAGTCTTCTTTTGTTCTCTGTACTGTTTCCTCCCAGTTCCATTTTTCCTTTTATTTTTGTTACAATCATTCCTGTCAAAGATTTTTCTTCAAATATCTGCTGAATTCTGCCCATTCATAATTAAGAATAAGGGATTAAAAAGATGATTGAAAACTCTGTGTGCATGTTTGTGTGTATACATGTGTGCACCTGAAGGGTCTGTTGAATGGTGGTCTTCTCTACAGGCTATTCAAGGGAGGAGCATGCTTCTTTATTGTGTATACTCAACTCTGAGCATGTGGATCTTTTCTTTATATGTGGTCAGTTTTCCCAGGTAGAAATCGTTTACCTTTCTGTCTAGGAGTTATAAGACTATTGCTAACATTTGAAGAGTCATGTCAAGGAGAGGTATAAGTAGTCTCACTATTTAGTACCTAAAATTTCATTGCTGCCTTCAGCCATGCCTGACAACTCCTAGTCCAAAGTTCCTATGGTTCAACCTCTCTAGTCTTACTGTGGTGATAGAGGGCATCTAAGAATTTAACTGCTTCTTATATAAGTGATAACTAATGCCTCTATTTCTAGTTCCAACAGCACCCCACCTTTAGGGGTATCTGATAGATCCAACTCTTGAGCATTTTCCTGTTCTTTCAAGGCTTGTATCTTGTCTTTTTTGTGTATGCATTTAGTTTTCTTTTGTCTTCTAAGACAGTCATTGCCAGTTTAAGGGCCTTCTATCTTCTAAAATTTAGTCGACATTCTCTTTTTTCTATTTTGTTTTCCCTATTAACTTTGTTTGGTGAGTTTGCCATTAAAACAAAAAATAAAAAAAAAACCCTTTCAATGGAATTTTGAAATGTTCTCAAGAAGGAGCAGAAAGGAGTAAGCAGGACGGCCAACTGGAGCTAGCTTTACACAGAGGCTCCCATCCAGAAGGAGAGTTAGACAGAAGTTTAGCAAGTAAGCTGAAGGTTTGGAGCTCAGCCAAGAGAGAAGATTGAAGAGCACATATCACCCCTGCTGAGGTGAACTGTGACCCCAAGTAAACAAACAATAGATACAAAACCCATCGCCAACTGGATGGGAGTCCCCTCCTTTGTGCGAAAGGCTTGCAGTATACTTTCTACAAACAAGCGACCAGAGTCCAGATCTCCTCCTATTTTATCCCATGGGAGAGACCCTCTAAAAATCTGAACTCCTTTCCCTGAGAGGACTCACTAGTGTGCCATGGCACTCTCCCACCAGGAATAAAACTAAACATATACACTACCCACAGTTATGAACTCCCAGCACTCCTTTCCACTCTCACCCCGTGGTCTGGAAGCCTGTCCCCCATGGAGTCCAGATTCTTGAGCATTTTCTTGAGAGGTGTTGACAGGGCATGGGCGGTTACAAGTCTGTGTTGAATCAGCAGCATGGGTGTTAAAATGGGGACTGTGGAGTGAAAGAGCCATATGGGAGAGGGAGAGATGGTGCCCTGCCATGCAGTGCAGCAGTGGCAGTGGCAGGAACAATAGGGCTCACACCCCTGGTGATGTTTTGTAGAAGCACTTCCCTCTTCTCTTAGCAAGCAGAGGGAGCAGAAACCTCTCCTATGGTGGTGGCCATGGCGGAACAGATCTGGGATGGAAACACAGGCCCCATGAGCAAAGGGCAAACTTCCTGGACTAATTCATTTACTGGGGGGGGGGCCTTCTGACTCCATGGAACACCAGAGCAAGTCATACTCGAGCTTCCAGCAGACCCCTGCTATCTAGTTGCTCAAGACCTTTTGAACTCTCCCACTTGAGACTGGGTGCTGACTGGGACAATTGATTGTTTGGGACCTCTTGACCTGGGTCAATCACCTGAGGGCCATCCAAGGTGGTACTTGGTTGTGTTATTATAGGAAGGTTTGATTTTCCTTTTCTAGTTGTTGCCTGTGGGGGAAGGATGTCTTAGTTGCTTGTATTCCTCCACAGCTGAGACTTCAACCCAGAGTTACTGATTCACTAGGATGGGACAGAGACAAGATGAAAACAAGACAGAGCTACTTAGCCCTACCATACCAATCAGGTCCCCAGTGTCTCAGGCTGTAGTACTGTATAGGTCCTTTGCAAAGCAGCAGGGGGAAAACCTGCAGTCACTAGTCCCAGCTCTTGGGCATAGGGCTGGTTAATCACTACTCCAGGAGCCCCAATCAAATTTCACCTTATCTTCTCATCTAGCCAAATGGTGAAAAATAATCATGGGGTGGAATCAGTGGAAAAACTCTGGCAACATGAATAATCAGAGTAGATCAACTCCCCCAAGGAATGACAAGGTGGACACACCAGAAGATCCCATTCATAAACAAATGGCTGAGATGTCAGAAATAGAATTCAGAATTTGGATTGCAAATAAGATTAACAGAATGGAGGTAAAGTTGGAGTTAGAAATTCAAGAAGCATTTCAAAAGTTGTCCCAACAATTCAATGAATTCAAAGACAAAATTACCAAAGACTTTGACACATTGAGGCAAGAACTTGCAGGCCTCAAAGATCTGAGAAATACAGTAGAATCCCTCAGTAACAAAATGGGGCAGGAAGAAGAAAGGATTTCTGACATTGAAGAGAAAGCTTTTGAATGCTCCCAAATGCCCAGAGAAGGAATGGAGACCAAAATCAGATCATTCTCTCAGAGAACTTTGGGACAATTTGAAGAAAACTAATATTTGCCTTATAGGAATTCCTGAAGATGATGAGGTTGCTTCAAAAGGCCCAGATGTTCTACTTCAAGAGATAATCGTGGAGAAATTCCCAAACATGGCAAGAGATTCTGAAATTCAGATAGCAGACAGTGTCAAACCCCAGCATGATTCAACCCAAATAAAGCATCTCCCAGACACATTATTATTAACTGCACCAAAGTTAATATGAAGGAGAAAATTCTGTAAGCAGCTAGACGTAAGAAAACCATAACATATAAGGGGAAGCATATTAGAATGACTGCAGATCTCTCTGCTATTCAAACTAGAAGAGGGTGGTCATTGACCTTTAACCTCCTAAATCAAAATAACTTTCAACTCAGGATCCTGTATCCAGCTAAACTGAGTTTCATTTATGATGGAGGAATTAAATCCTTTAATGACATTCACATGTTGAAGAAATTTGCCATAACTAAATCAGCTTTCCAGGATATTCTCAGACCTATCCTCTATAATGACCAGCACAATCCTCTACCACCAAAGTAAACTCACTCAGAAACTTTTGATGAAATTTCAACTTCCAAAGTGGCAAAAGGATTAAAAATGTCCACTGGACTTTTGAAAAACTCAATACCCAAACTACTACTAGGCTTAGCAATATTCTCAATTAATGTGAATGGCTTAAATTGTTCTCTAAAGAGGCTCAGGTTGGCTGATTGTATACAAAAACTCAGGCCAGATATCTGTTGCATACAAGAATCTCATCTTACTTAAAATGATAAATATAGACTCAGTGTGAAGTGATGGTCATCTATAAATGGAAATCAGAATAAAGCAGGGATGGGTGGAGGGAGGGTGATTGGTGGGATCACACCTATGGTTCATCCTATAAGGATACATGTGAATCTCTCTAAATGTAGAATATAAATGTCTTAAAACAATAACTAAGAAAAGACATGAAGGCTATGTTAACCAGTTGGATGAAAGTATTTCAAATTGTATATAGAAATAGTACACTGTACCACATGATAGTATTAATGTGCACTGCTATGATTTAATAAAAAAAAAAAAGAAAAAAGCAGGGGTTACAATTTTATTTGCAGATACAATAGACTTTAAACCAACAAAAGTAAGGAAAGATAAGGATGGTCACTTCACATTTGTTAAGGGTAACACTCAACATGATATTTCAATTATTAACATTTATGGACCCAACCAGAATGTGCCTCAATTTATAAGAGAGACTCTAACATACATGAGCAACTTGATTTCCTCCAGCTCCATAATAGTTGGAGATTTTAACATTCCCTTGGCAATGTTGGATAGATCCTCCAATAAGAAACTAAGCAAAGAAATTTTAGATTTAAACTTAACCATTCATCAATTGGATTTAATAGACATCTACAGAACATTCTATCCTAACAAAACTGAATACACATTCTTCTCATCAACCTATGGAACATCTTCAAAAGTTGATCACATTTAGATTACAAGTCTAACCTCAGCAAATTTAAAAGAACAGAAATTATTCTTGCACCTTCTCAGATCATCATGGAATAAATGTTGAACTTAATAACAATAGGAATCTACAGACTCATACAAAAACATGGAAACTAAATAATCTTATGCTGAGTGATAGCTGGGTGATATACAAGATTAAGAAGGAAATTACCACATTTTTGGAACAAAATTGTAATGAAGACATTAATTACCAGAAGCTCTGGGATACCACAAAGGCAGTCCTAAGAGAGAAATTTATAGCATTGTAAGCCTTCCTCAAGAGAAAGGAAAGAGAGGAAGTTAACAACTTAGTAGGACATCTCAAACAACTGGAAAGGGAAGAACATTCCAATCCCAAACCCAGCAGAAGAAAAGAAATAATCAAAATTAGAGCA
>NW_003852488.1:5525934-5536906 GCF_000181295.1 Otolemur garnettii | reverse complement strand
CACCAGAATGTTTATTGCAGCCCAATTCATAATTGCTGAGTCATGGAAGAAGCCCAAGTGCCCATTGACCCATGACTGGATTAATAAATTGTGGTATATATACACCAAGGAATATTATGCAGCCTTAAAAAATATGGAGATGTTACCTCCTCTTTCATGTTTACGTGGATGGAGCTGGAACATATTCTTTTTAGCAAAGTATCTTAAGAATGGAAGAAAAAATATCCAGTGTACTCAGCCCTACTATGAAATTAATTTATAAGCACATATACTTCCAAATGAAAGCTATAGCCCAAATATAGCCCAAGATGAAGTAGAAAGAGGAGAGGGGGAAGAGGGAAGGATGGGTGGAGAGAGAGTAATTGGTGAGAACACACCTATGGTGCATTTTACAAGGGTACATGTTAAATCTACTAAGGGTAGAATATAAATATCTTAACATAATAACTAAGAAAATGTGGTGAAGGCTATGTTAACCAGTTTGATGAAAGTATTTCAAATCGTATATAAAACTAGCACATTGTACCCCATAACTGCATTAATGTACACAGCTATGATTTAATAAAATAATAAAAAAATAGTGAGTAGAGATTAATGAATTAGTGATTAATGAATTAATGAATGAATGTTATGGTCTTTTTTTTTTTTTTAAACTGTGAAATGTAACAAATGCACAGAAAAGTGCAAGGAAATATATATATGGCTCACAAAGTAGGGATTACAGTGAACTGGCAACATTCTATTTCTGAATCTGGCTGATTTTCACAAAGTATTCAGCCAGATTCAGAAATAGAACATTGCCAGTCCACCATAATCCCTACTTCTTGCTTGAGATACTCATTCTGTATGAATCTTCATCTCATCACAATAAGTATAATTTCAGTGTAACCCAAATATCCTGAAATTTATTCTATGGTATCCTGACCATGCCACTTGATAAATGATACAAATTAATCCATGTTTTCTGTATTTTTTTGCTATCTATTATATGAAAAAAAACCCCTCAATTTTGATGCAGAGGCATGTATAACATCATCAGCCTAGGTGAGCTCCACATCTGCTGGTAAGTATACTCTCTTGTTAAGGAACATTTGTGTGCAGGCAAGGCAAAATATGACTTTATCTGAAAGAAACTTTCTCTGATACAAAACATGTTCCTCCCTTGAGATAGTCATTCTTTAGGACTAATCTAATTTTCCAATATGATTTCTTTTTCTGTGATTTTAGAAGGTCCTAGGGAAACATTGAAGTTATACTGTGATGCAGAGCCAGTATAAAATAAGTTGAAAAGTAATATTTCCTGGTAAAATCATTTATTATCCACTTACTAAAAGCATAACACCCTTCCTGTACAAAGGTGATAGTTTTCTGTGAACCAGAAAAACTATAAATTTTACCAGCTGTTTTTAACTAAGAAGAAATATCAAGAAATTTCTCCTGTGGGCTATATAAATGCTGAGATAGTAGACTGACACATGAAGTATAATAAGTATAGTTATTCATGCTTTTTCCTTCTCACAGACATGTACTAATGATTTGTTATTCTACTCCATTTATAAATAGCCATGAAGCAGAGCCTTACTAAGCAAGAGGCCTGCTGTTTTTTCTTATGTGAAGTGTCAGGTGAATTGAATATTTTTAGGCACATAAATCTTTGGCACCTAAGCAGACAACCTGGTAATGATATAGCATATGAAAGGTACATTGGCTATCATTTTTTTCTACAATTGGTTTCTTTTTTCTCCTTTATGACTTACACTGAATTGATATCCTTTTTGAAATTTTACTCTCCATTTGTAACTAAAGAAAAAAATGGGAAAAATAAACAACTCACTTATCTTCCTTTCCTTCTGCAATACTGGAAATTTTTTTCAATAAATGAGGTATTCTTCTGCATGAGAAACAGGATGCTGGATGAAATCTCCAAAATCTTCTAGTTCAGGTACTTGATGGGTGATATTCAATCTCCAGAAGTTTTGTGTTGCTTTTTTCCTATTTAGACGTTTTAGATTAGCTACTAAAATGAAATACATAAAATCTAATTTCAAAGAAAACAATTTGTATACATATTATATTGCAGGTTTTTTTAACTTGGCTGGCCATTAAAATTCTCCAGGGAGTTTGTTGCATGGATTCCTAGGATCTGCTCCCAGGAAGTCTGAGTCTCCATCCATATTTGATAAAGTATGTGGTTTCTGCTCCTGTAACAATGTGGGGAAAAGGAACTTTCACTGTACCTTCCCAAACTCTGAAGTTCACACACCACTTTCAGTACATTGATTATCTAGTCCACAGTGTAGTGTTTTAAAGTACAAAACTCTACAATTCCCTCATTTTTCTCAAGGAGGGAATAGAGATAGATAATTTGGGCATGCAAGACTCAATGAGAGAGAAGGGCAGGCTGGAGAATGAAGGCCATTGGAATCTTTTGATATCAGATGACTTAGCAGCCTCTAGGCAGCTAAGGGAATTGGAAAAGAAATTCAGAGACAAAGAGTGAAGGGCACCTATGAAGAAGCTATTTCCTATTTGTAACTCTTTTCTTACTAAGACACATGTGTGTAGTCATTCCTCACTAAGCCAGCTGTCAGAGGTTCTGCTCAAATAGCTAGAGGCAACTCCAATCATCCATCCGTGTGGCAGCTTGGTATTCTCCTGAGGCTTACTCTGTGGGATGTAGGTTAACTCCAAGTCTACTAGGTTAATTGATGACCCAATGAAACTTTTGAAAATATGGAGCTGAGGAAAGCACATCTGGAAAGGGAGTTAGGATATGAAAGTTCTAGTTCTAGTTCTGTCATTTATTAGCAAAGTGACTTCCTTAATGGCTCAAGGAAGTTTGCACTACATAATCTCTTGGGTCCCATTTAGGTCTCAATATATTATCTTGAAAGGGCTGTGGCTCAGGGAAGAAGCTGATTTCTAATTAAGTTCTATTGCCTGCTATCATGAAGTACCTGTTCTCCAAACCCTTTTAATGAGATTCTTTCTCTTTGGAAGAAATCAATGTTTTTGATAAAATTGGAAATGCTGTTTATTTATGCTTATTAAATATTGGCACTACTTCTGTTTTACATAGCATAGATTAGCCTTTTTATGTTGAAAAGTTTATAATAAAGAGACTATGATTTGGAAACATGAGTAGCAAACTCATCATTAAATTCCTGCCTATTTTTAGAGTTGAAATTTCTCTATGGAGGAATGAGCAATTTCCTGATACAGTCCTCAGATTTTTGTTTTTGTCTATTTTCTCTTACTATTATAGTTATTAATACTATTAGTATACTGAGGGATAGATTCATAAATAAAATCTTAAATTTGTATTCAGGAACAACTAATTTCTCAAACTCAATCTACTCTAGATGTACTGATCTTCCACTCAAAATGTGATTCATTTTGTTTCCTACCATTTTAAAAGACATATCTTTGTAATTACCTCTAATTTTTTTTCCTGAACCCTCCACATTCTAACTAATGACCAATTTACTTGGTTCTACCTCTGAAGTGTTGTGTTATCAACCTTACTGCTACTGATATTATTTCTTCCTTACAATTGCAAAAGCTTTCTATTGTTTTTTCTTTCTTTTCCTTTTTTTTTAGACAGAGTCTCCTTGTCACCCTCAGTGAAACACCATGGCATCACTGCTCACAGCAACCTCTAACTCTTGGGCTCAAGTGATTCTCTTGCTTCAGCCTCCCAAGCAGCTAAGACTATAGGCACCAGCCACTATGCCTGGCTATTTTTAGAGATTGGGTCTTGCTCTGGCTCAGACTGGTCTTGAATTTGTGAGCTCAGATGATCCACCTGCCTCAGCGTCCCAGAGTGCTAGGATTATGGCATGAGCCACCGCACCCAGCCTCAAAAGCTTTCCATTTTCAATTGTTAGCCACACCAATTTGTCCTTGACTGTGACTAGAATAATCTTTCTAATGCACCATTCTGTTATGTCCCTCCCTTGCTAAAAGCCATTAAAGCTAAATTATTTATGCATAATAAATCTAAGATTTCTAGTAGGATTTGAAAATTTTTCTTGTTTGGACATGCCAAATATTCATACATTTATCATCATCACTTACGTGCCTTCTCCCTGCCATTTTCCTACAAGCACAACCATGTGACTACAACATCACCTGTTCAAATCAAAACACCTGGCCTACTGAGAAACAGAAAGAATAACCTGTACTATCTGTTGGCTAGAATCTGTACTGCATGAGGAAACACATCAGGCTCTAACTGCAGAACAGGCAAACAAATACAATCAAAAAAATGTGCAGGACAATCATTATGTTGGATGAGCTCTGACATAGGACCAGAAAGGGTTAAGGAAACTCTTTAACAACTGAACCTTTGCTAGAATGCTATTGACACAATTAATTAAAAGTAATTTATGAATAAAATAAATAATTGAATATTGCATTAAAAGTTTTTAACTGGAAAATACTCTAAGTTCATCTTCAAACTCATGTATTGGATTGTTGAAAGTTGGCCATGTTTTTAAATATGCATGATAAGGAGTTTTGATATATTTAAGAGAATTTTTTTTTCTGGTTAATAGACTGTGGAATCTGAATTTAACTGGACTTTGATATATTAAGATATGACTAGAAATGCCTCAAGTCTTTTGAATTATTCTATGGCCCCTGAATCAAGAGATAGCCTATAAGAAACTTCAAGTGGCGACGTGAGATCTGAGGCAAATTCAGATCTGTTCCAGTGACAGTGGTGTGGCATGGTCCAAAACTAGTGCCTGACCTTCCACCTCCCCCTTGCACTCATTAAATCACATCCTGTTAATTTACAATTTGACCCACTGTTTCTCACAGGAAAACACATGAGGCGGCCCCTTAGCCATATTTGAGCACCCGAAGCCAAGGCAGCAGCTTCTCTTATACTGCTCCTCGCTCCACTTCCCAATGGAATTAAGAGGATAACCAGGCCTGAGGAACCAATGTAGAAGCAAAACATGGCTGGCAGTTTATCTGTTGATTGGTCTTCTTTTCCTTGTCTCTGAAATTCATGGGTAGGAATTATTTGCAGATTTAGGGAGGGTTTGCCAAAAACAACAGAGAGTGAGGGAGAAATTGCTGGCAGCCCAGGAAAGGGGTTCCATGTATTCTCACTTGTGTGTCTATGAATAGGGCTGTCTCTGATATTCAGTGAGCATAATTGATTACAGAGACAATAACTCTGCTGAAAAATGCTTTCTCTATTTTGTAGAGTATTGCTTAATTTGCAATATTTACCTATAATGAATGAGAGTAAACCTAAGGGTTTATAGTCTGTTTAGAAATAAAATGCATAATATTAGGTATATTTGAGTGGAGGGTATGTGGGATTTCTGATTGTTCACATATATGTATATAAAATCTCATTTAATCTTTACAGTAATTCTGTGAGATGGGGAAAAGATTGGTCTTTTTTTGTTTTTTAAGATTAGTCATTTTTTAAAAATTTAATTTTTTATTTTTAATTATGGGTACATAATAGTTGCATATATCTATATAGTACATGTGATTTTTGATAGAAGCATACAATGTGAATTAAGCAAATCAGGGTAATTGGGGTATCCATCACCTCAGGCATTTATCATTTCTACATGTTAGGAACATTCCATTTCCATCTCTAGTTATTTTAAAGTACGATGGCTGTCTGGAAAGTCTCTAGCCATGTATGTCTCCAATTTTCATATTACATGGCTGGAGACTTTCCAGACATTCCTGGTATATCTTCATTTATTGTTGATTATAGTCACTTTGTTGTGCTGTCACGAATTGTTCATTATATCTAACACTACATTTTTTACCCACTAACTATCCCCACTTTATATTCCCCGAGCCCTGCAATCTTTCTCAGCCTCTGGTAACTGTCATTCATCATGAGATCAATTGTTTTTAATGTTTTGCTCCATGTATGAGTGAGAACATGCAAGACCTGTCCTTCTGTACTTGGCTTATTTCACTTAACATGATCTCCAATTCCATTCTTGTTGTTGTATGTAAATAGCAGTATTTTAGTCTTGTTATAGGTATATAATATTCTGCTGTGTATATGCACCACAATTTTTTATTCATCCATTTATGGACACTTATGTGATTCCTAATCTTGGCTATTTTGACTATTGCCGCAACAAGCATAGGAGTTTAGAGATTGTTTTGATAGCATTCTTCTTTGGATATATATCCAGCAGTGGGATTGTAGGGTTATATGGTAGTTTTATTTTAATTTTTTGAAGAACCTCCATACGGTTCTCCATAGTGACTGCACTAATTTACATTTCAAATAACAGTATATAAGGGTTCCCCTTTCCCCACATCCTTGCCAGAATTTTTTATTGCTTTTTGATAAAAGTCATTTTAACTGGGGTGAAATGATATTTCTAACCACTGAATTTTTTTTTTTTTACTGTCTCTAATGTTTTCTCTATTCTAGAATATTATACTGGAATCATACTATAGCTACCCTTTTGAGACTGGCTTTTCTCACTTTGCAATTGATTTGAGATTCATGTTTTTTTTTTTTTTTCATTATAGGTTAATGTAAGGGTACATATGATTAGGTTTACATTATCTGTGTTTTAAGGTAAAGTCCAAAGTCTCAGTTGTAGTTGAGTGCTTGACCCAGGAAGTGTGCTATATATCCCTACATTGTACCTGATAGGTGATAACTAATCTAGCTCCTTCCTACTTCCTCAATTTAATTGTGATTTTCTCCATGTGAGTCTGTATTTGTTGGTGTACTTTTTCACATTAGTACTGAGTACATGGGATGTTTGCTTTTCCATTCTTGGGATATTTTACTTAGGAGAATGTTCTCCAAATCCATACATAAGATGCAAAGTCTCTGTCTTTTTGATGGATGAATAGTATTCCAGAGTATACATATACTACAGTTTACTAATCCATGCTTGGGGGGTTGTTTCCATATCTTTGTGATTGTGAATTGAGGTGCTGTAACATTTGAGTGCAAATGTCCTTATGGTAAAATGATTTTTTTGGGGGGGGTAGATAGTAATGGGATTATAGGGTCAGATTGTATATATATTACATATAATATATCTATTACATATTATATATATTACATACAATATATATATTACATATTATGTATATTACATATAATATATATATTACATATTATATATATATATTTTGCAGGTTAATTTGATGATTAATAAAATGATTTTTTTTGGGGGGTAGAAACAGTAATGGGATTGTAGGAGCAGATATATATATATATATATATATATATGGCTAGTTGATTTGAGGGTATAAATAATTAGGTTACAATGTTGGCATTTTTTAGGTAGAGCCCTTGTTGTAGTTGGGTCCTGCACCCAGGTAGTGTGTCATATACCCCCACATTGTGCCCATCAAGTGGGAACACACCAATCCTCCTCCCTCCTCCCCTTTCTCCCTTCCTCCTTCTTCTTTCTCCATCTTTCTCCTTTCCTCCTTCCTCTTTCCCCATCTTGAATGAATTGAGTTTTTCTCTTGCATGGGCATGTATTAGATCGTCTACTGGCTTCATATTAGTACTGAGTACATTGAATGCTTACTCTTATGTTCCTGTGATACTTTATACTAAGAGGAATTTGTTTCATTTCTATCTAGGTTAATGTAAGGTCTCCATCTTTCTTAATGGCTGAATAGTATTCCATGATATATATATGCTGTAGTTTATTAATCCATTCCTGTGTTGATGGGCATTTATGTTGTTTCCACAGCTTGGCAATTGTAAATCGAGCTGCAATAAACAATCTAGTGCAAATAACCTTATGATAAAATGATTTTTTTTCTTTTGGATGGATGCCTATTAACAGGATTGTAGAATCAAATGGAAGGTCTATTTTGAGGATTCTCCTTACTTCTTTCCCATGAGGCTGTATTAGTTTGCAGTCCCACCAACAGTGTAAAAATTTTCCCTTCTCTCAACATCCATGCCAGCATCTGTAGCTTTGGGACTTTGATGTGGGTTATCTTGCTGGGGTTAGGTGATATCTTAGAATGGTCTTAATTTGCATTTATCTGATGATTAGGGATAATAAGCATTTTTTTCAAATTTTTGTTAGCCATCCGTCTTCTTCAGAAGGTTGTGTTCATGTCTCTTGCCCAGAAACAGATGGGATTGTTTGCTTTGTTGTTGTTGTTGTTGTTATTGTTGATTAATGTGAGTTCTCTGTAGATTCTGGCTATTAACCCTTTGTCAGATTCATACCATGTAAATATATTTTCCCATTCTGAAGGTTGTGTATTTGCTTTAATTATTGTGTCTTAGCTGTGCATAAAGTTTTCAGCTAAACTCTCAATCTGATCTCACCCTACCAGTTTTAATATCTAAACTGCAGAAAATAATCATGGGGTGGAATCAGAGGAAGAACTCTGGCAACACGAATGATCAGAGTAGATCAACTGTTCCAAGGAATGACATGAGAGATATGTCAGAAGATGCCATTCATAAACAAATGACTGAAATGTCAGAAATTGAATTCAGAATATGGATGGCAAATAAAATGAACAGAATGGAGAAAACAATGGAAATAGAAATCCAAAGAGCTGTGCAAAAGTTGTCTCAAGAAATTTATAAATTGAAAGACAAAATCACCAAGAATATAGACATGAGAAAGAGATAGCAGAGCTCAATGAATGAAATGAAAAAGTTATTCAAGGAGCTCTGAGATATAGCAGAATTCCTCAGTAATAGAGTTGAGCCAGCAGAAGAAAGGATCTCTGAAATAGAGAGGTGAGCCAGCAGAAGAAAGGATCTCTGAAATAGAAGATAAAGCTTTTGAACATTCTCAAATGCTCAAAGAGGCAGATAAATGGAGAGCAAAAACTGATCATTCCCTGAGAGAGTTGTGGGACCACTTCAAAAGATCAAACATTTATCTTATAGAAATTCCTGAAGGAGGAGAGGATGGTTCTAAAGGTACAGATGCTTTATCCTAAGATATTATGGAGAGTTTCCCAAGCATTGCAAGAGATAACTGAAATTCAGATAGTAGAAAATTTCAAAACTCCAGCGAGAGTCAATCCAAATAAAACATCCCCTAGACATATTGTAATTAACTTTGCCAAAGTTAATCTGAAGGAGAAAATTCTACAAGCAGTCAGACATAAGAAGAGCATTACCTACAAAGGGGGAAATATTAGAATGACTGCATATCTCTCAGGTGAAACCTTTCAAGCCAGAAAAGGATGGTCATCAACCTTCAGTCTCCTAAAACAAAACAACTTCCAGCCCAGGATCCTATATCCAGATAAACTGAGTTTCATTTGTGATGGGGAAATTAAATACTTTACTGACATACACATGTTGAAGAAATTTGCCATAACTAAACCAGCTCTCCAGGATATTCTCAGACCCATCCTCAATCATGACCAGCACAATGGTCTATCACCAAAGTAAATTCACCCAGAAATTTTTGAACAAAACCTAAATTCCCCAGGGGTGAAAGGATTAAAAATATCCACTGGAAATTTGAAAAATATGATGCCCCAAACCCTACCATGTTTATTAGTTCTCTCAATTAATGTAAATGGCTTAAATTGTCCTCTAAAGCACAGGTTGGTTGACTGGATACATAAACTCAGACTAGGTATCTGTTTGCATACAAGAGTCTCATTTTACCTTAAAGGATAAAAAAAGACTCAGGGTAAAGGGATGGATATCTATAATACAGGCAAATGGAAATCAGAAAAAATCAGGAGTTGCAATTATAATTTGCAGATACAATAGGCTTTAAACCAACAAAGATAAGGAAAGATAAGGATTGTCACTACATATTTGTCAAGGGAAACACTCAACATGAAGAGATTTTGATAAGTAACATTTATGCTCCCTACCACAATGCTCCTCAATTTATAAAACAAACCCTAAGGGGTTGTACCTGTGGCTCAGTGATAGGGCACCAGCCCCATATATCAAAGGTGGTGGGTTCAAACCCATCCCCGGACAAACTGCAACCAAAAATAGCCAGGCATTGTGGTGGGTGCGTATAGTCCCAGCTACTTGGGAGCCTGAGGCAAGAGAATTGCCTAAGCCCAAGAGCTGGAGGTGGCTGTGAGCTGTGATGCCATGGCACTCTACTGAGGGCAACAAAGTGAGAATCTGTCTCTAAAACAAACAAACATACAAAACCCCACAAAAAACAAACCCGAACAGATATGAACAATTTGATATCTTCCTGGACTATAATCGTTGGAGATTTTAACACCCTTTTGGCTGTTTTGGATAGATCCTCCAAGAACAAACTAAACAAAGAAATATTGGACTTAAACTTGACCCTAGAACAAATGAACCTAACAGACCTCTACAGAATATTTCATTCTAATAACACTGAGTACATATTCTTCTAATTTGCCCATGGATCATCCTCCAAAATTGATCATATCTTAGGACACAAGTCTAACCTCAGAAAAATTTAAAAGAATAGAAATTATTCTGTGTATCTTCTTGGACCATCATGGAATAAAAGTTGAACTCTACAGCAACAGGAATCTTCATACTCAAACAAAGTTATGGAAACTAAATAACCTTATGCTGAATGATAGCTGGGCCAACGACACGATTAAGAAGGAAATCACATTTTTGGAACAAAATGATAATGAAGACACAAATTATCAAAACCTGTGGGATACTGCAAAGGCAGTCCTAAGAGGGAAATTTATAGCATTGGAAGCCTTCATTAAGAAAATAGAAAGGGTGCTTGCTTCTGCAGCACATATACTAAAATTGGAACGATACAGAGAAGATTAGCATGGCCCCTGTGCAAGGATGACACACAAATTTGTGAAGCATTCCATATTTTTAAAAATGTCTACTGGACTTTTGAGCAACTTGATGCCCAAAATTTTACCAGGCTTATCAATAATTTCAGTCTATATGAATGGCTTAAATTGTCCTCTAAAGAGGCACAGATTGGCTGATTGGATACAGAAACTTAGACAGGACATCTGCTGTATTTTTTTTTTT
>NW_003852488.1:5493850-5521778 GCF_000181295.1 Otolemur garnettii | reverse complement strand
TAACACAATAACTAAGAAAATGACATAAAGGCTATGTTAACCAGTTTGATGATAATATTTCAAATTGTATATGAAAACACCACACTGTACCCCATGATTGCATTAATGTACACAGCTATCATTTAATAATAATAATAAAAAAAGAAAACAGAAAGAGAGGAAGTCAACAAGTTAATTGGTCATCTCAAGGAACTGAAAAAGGAAGAACATTCCAACCCCAAACCCAGCAGAAGAAAAAAAATAACCAAAATTAGGGCAGAATTAAATGAAATTGAAAACAAAAGAATCATTCAAAAGATCAATGAAACAAAAGGTTGGGTTTTTTTGAAAATATCAATAAAATTGATAAAAGTTTGGCTAGCCTAACCAGAAACAGAAAAGTAAAATCTCTAATATCTATCAGATATAATAAAGGAGAAATAACAACAGACACTTTAGGAATCCAAAAAATCCTCTATGATTATTACAAAAACCCTATTCTTAGAAATATGAAAATGTGGAGGAAATGGACCAACACCTGGAAGCACACCACCCTCCCAGACTCAGCCAGAAAAAATTTGAAATGCTGAATAGACCTATATTGAGCACTGAAATAGCATCAACTATATGAAATCTCCCAGAAAAGAAAAGATTGGGACGAGATGGCTTCACATCAGAATTCTACCAAACATTTAATGAGAAACTGGTAGCTATATTACATAACTTTTCCAAAATATAGAAAAAGAAGGAATACTTCTCAACACATTCTATGAAACAAATATCAACCTGATACCCAAACCAGGAAAGAACCCAACAAAGAAAGAAAACTATAGAGCAATATCATTAATGAATAACAATGCAAAAATATTCAATAAGATCCTAGTGGCTCGGCATCCATAGCTCAGTGAATAGGTGCTGGCCACGTACACCAAGGCTGGTGGGTCTGAGCCCAGCCTGGGCCTGCTAAACAACAACAACTGCAACAACAACAATAACAAAATAGCTGGGCTTTGTGATGGGCACCTGTAGTCTCAGCTATTTGGGAGGCTGAGGCAAGAGAATCACTGAAGCCTAAGAGTTTGAGGTTGCTGTGAGCTCTGATACCACTGTACCCTACCTAGGGTGACATAGTGAGACTGTTTCATAAAAGAAAAAAAGATCCTAGCAAACAAATCAATAACACATCAAAAAAATTATATATCATGATCAATTTGGTTTTATCCCAGCTTTACAAGATTAGTTCAACATATGTAAATCTATACATATAATACATCACATAAACAAAATAAAAAAGACCATATGATTCTCTCAATTGATGCAGAAAAAGCTTTTGATAATATCCAGCATCTTTGCATAATCAGAACACTTAAGAAAATAGGCACAGACAGGACATTTCTTAAACTTACAGAGGCCATATACAGCAAACCCATAGCCAATATCATATTGAATGGAGTAAAACTGAAAACATTTCCACTCATATCTGGAAGTAGGCAAGGATGGCCATTGTCTCCACTGCTATTCATCACAGTAATGGAAGTCTTAGCTTCACAATCAGGCAAGAGAAGGTGATCAAAGGTATCCAAATAGAGTCAGAGGGGATAAAACTCTCACTCTTCACTGATGATATGATCCTATACATGGAAACCCCAGGGATTCAACTATAAAACTCCTAGAAGTGATCAAGGAATACAGCAGTGTCTCAGGATATGAAATCTATACTTACAAGTTGGTAGCTTTTATGTCAATAGTAGTTAAGCTGAAAGTATAGTCAAGGAGTCTATTCCTTTTACAGTAGTGTCAAAGAAGATGAAATATTTGGGAATTTGCTTAACAAAGGACGTGAAAGATCTCTATAAAGAGAATTATGAAACTCTGAGAAAAGAAACAGCTGAAGATGTTAACAAATGGAAAAACATATCATGCTCATGGCTGGGAAGAATCAACATTATTAAAATGTCCATACTACCCAAAGCACTCTACAGATTTAATGCAATCCTTATTAAAGCACCACTGTCATACTTTAAAGTACTTGAAAAAATAGTACTTCGATTTATATGGAATCAGAAGAAAACTCAAATAGCCAAGACATTAATCAGAAATAAAAACAGGAGGTATTACATTAGCAGATGTCAGGCTGTACTGTAAATAAATCTATAGTTATCAAAATAGCTTGGTGTTGGCACAAAAATAGAGAAGTGGATTTATGGAACAGAATAGAGAACCAAGAGATGAACCCAGCCACTTATCATCATTTGATCTTTGATAAGCCTATCAAAAACATTCACTGTGGGAAAGATTCCCTATTTAACAAATGGTGCCGGGTGAACTGGCTGGTGACTTGTAGAAGACTGAAACTGGACCCTCACTTTCACCATTAACAAAAATTGATTCTCACTGGATAAAAGATTTAAACTTAGGACATGAATCTATAAAAATGCTAGAAGAGAGTACAGGGAAAATGCTTAAAGAAATTGGCCTGGGAGAATATTTTATGAGGAGGGCCCACCAGGCAATTGAAGCAACATGAAAAATATATTGCTGGGATCTGATCAAACTAAAAAGCTTCTGCACAGCCAAGAAAACAGTAAATAAAGCAAACAGACAGCCTTTAGAATGGGAGAAGATTTTTGCATCTGATGATTCTGACAAAGGTCTGATAACTAGTATCTACAGAGAACTCAAACTAATCAATAGATAGTTTGAAAAGATAAAATAACCCCATTTCTATGTGGGCAAGAGACTTGAACAGAATGTTCCTTGAAGAAGACAGGAGCATGGACTACAAACACATGAAAAAATGCTCATCATCTTTAATCATCAGAGAAATGCAAATTAAAACCACTTTGAGATATCATATAACTTAGATATCATCTAAGATCAGCCCAACTCAGAAAATCCAAAAACTATAGATGTTGGTGTAAATGTGGATAGAAGGGAACACTTCTACACTGCTGGTGGGAATGCAAGCTAATACAGCCTGTTTGGAAAGAAGTTTGGAGAATACTCAAGAAACTATAAGTAGACCTGCTGTTCAATCCTGCAATTCCTCTACTAGGTATATGCCCAGATCATCAAAAATAATGTTACAACAAAGACATTTGCACCAGAATGTTTATTGCAGCCCAATTAATAACTACTGCCAAGTCATGGAAGCAACCCTAGTGCCCACTGACTCATGAATGGATTAACAAATTTTGGTATATGTATACCATGAAAAACTATGCAGCCATAAAAAAGGATGAATACTTCACAACTTTTGTGTTTATCAGGATGGAGCTGGAACATAATTTTTCTTAGTAAAGTATCTCAAGAAGGGAAAAGAAAAGTATCCCATGTGCTCAGTACTACTACAAAATCAATGTATAATCACCTACACATTCATATGAATGGTAAAACAAAACTATTGGAGGAGAGCGTAGGGGAGGGGAGAGGTTGGGAGAAAGGAGGGTATTTGGTAGGACCTCATCTAATGTGCATACTGCAATGGTACATTTCAAAACTATTAAAAATAGAGTATAAGGCTCAGCATCTGCAGCTTAATGGCTAAGGCGCCAGACACATACACTGGAGCTGGCAGGTTTGAATCCAGCCTGGGGCTGCTAAACAACAATGACAACTACAACCAAATAATAGCTGGGTGTTATGGTGGGCACCTGTAGTCCCAGCTACTTGGGATACTGAGGCAAGAGAATCACGTAAACCCAAAAGTTTGAGGCTGCTACAAGCTGTGACACCATGGCACTCTACCCACGATGCCAGCTTGAGACTCTGTCTCAAAAAAAAAAAAAAAAAAAAAGAATAGACTATAAACGTCTTACCACAACCAATAAGTGGGGTGATGGTTATGTTAATCAGTTCAATGTAAGCATTCCACATATCAAATCAATACATTGTACCCCATAAATGCATTAATGTACACAGTTATGATTTAATAAGGGAAAAAATGTCCCCAGATCTTATGGTGTTGCAGGATATTGTATTGTCTAGACCAATGAAGGTCCATTTTGGTTGGGTGCATAAATATTTATAACTGAAATGTGTTCTTGTTGCATTGTTCTCTGATGAGCATGAAATGATCCATGTCTTAGTTTTAAATCTTTTACCCAGCATGACTTAATTTTTGTAAGTGGTGAGAGGTGTGGGTCATTTTAATCTTTTAAATGTGGCTATCTGGTTCTCCTAGCACCATTTATTTAATAGAGATTCTTTTCCAAGTGTAAACTTTTGTTTTGTTTGTCAAAGATGAGATGGTCATATGAGGCTGGTTTCATTTCTAGGTTCTTGATTCTGTTCCATGGATCTATGTCTTTTTTTTAATGCCAGTACCATACTGTTTTAATATTTATTTATTTATTTTTGAAGCAGGTCACTCTGTCACCCCCAGTAGAGTGATATTGTGTCATAGCTCACAGCAACCTCAGAATCCTGGGCCCAAGTGATTCTCTTGCCTCAGCCTCCCAAGTAGGTGGGATTATAAGCATCTGCCACAATGGCTATTTTTTATTTTTTCTCACTCTAGCTCAGGCTAGTCTTGAGCTTGTGAGCTTAGGTAATCCATCTGCCTCAGCCTCCAAGAAAGCTGGGATTAGCGGTATGAGCCGCTGCTGCACCTGACCTGATGCCAGTACCATATGGTTTTGATCACTATAGACTTGTAGTATAACCTGAAGTCTGGTAATGTGATTCCACCAGATTTTTTTTTTTTTTGGAGACAAGTCTCACTATGTTACCCTGGGTAGAGGGCTGTGGAGTCACAGCTCACAGCAACCTCAAACTCTTGGGCTTACGTGATTCTCCTGACTCAGCCTCCCAAGTAGCTGGGAATACAGTCACTTCCAGATTTGCTTTTATTTCATAGAATTGTGTTGGCTACTTGGGTTTTTTGTGGTTCCACATGAATAGAAGAACTACTTTTTCAAGTTCTTCCCAGTATGACAGTGATGTTTTAATGGGAACTGCATTAAATATGTAGATTGCTCTGGGTTGTATAGACATTTTAACACTATTGATTCTTCCCAGCCATGAGCATAGTACGTTCTTTCATTTGTTAGCATTTGTTAGTTTTTTTCTCAGAATTTCAAAGTTCTTTCTTTAGAGATCCTTCATCTTCTTTCTTAAGTATATTTCAAAGTATTTCATTTTCTCTGAAGTTATTGAGCAGGTATTCTATCTTTGATTTTGATTCTTGGCTTGACTGTTGGTGTATATGAAGGCTACTGATTTTTGGACATTGCTTTTATATCCTGAGATGTTACCATATTTCTTGGTTGCTTTTGGGGGTCTTGTGATTGAGTTCCTGTGGTTTTCTAGGTAGTAGATCATGTCATCAGGAAAAAGAGAAAGTTTTACCTCTTCTGTCCGCATTTGAATACCCTTGGTATGCTTCTCTTGCTTGATTGCATTCACTAGGACTTCCAGCACTATGTTGAATAGTAGTCGGAATAGTGGACATTCTTGTTTGGTAGCAGTTCTAAGTGGAAAAGCTTTCAGTTTTACTCCTTTCAGGATGATATTTGCTATGGATTTGTCATAGATGGCTTCTATAAGTCTATGCCTATTTTCGTGTTTTTTTTTTATATCAGAAAAAGACATTGAATTTTGTTGAATGCTTTTTCTGCATCTATTAAGAGGATCATGTGGTCTTTGTTTTTGCTTCTGTGGATTTGGACATGTTGAACCAGCCAGGATGAAGCCTACTTGATCATGATATATAATTTTTTAAATGTGTAGCTGTATTCTATTTTCTAGAAATTTACTATTTTTTTTTCAATGTTCATTAATGATATTGGTCCATAGTTTTCCTTTTTGTTGGGTCCTTTCCTTTGGTATCAAGGCGATATGTGCTTCATAAAAAGAGATGGAGAGGGTTCCTCCTTTCTCAATGTTTAGGAATAGGTTCTGTAACATACATTTCAGTTCTTCTTTAAAGGTTTGATAGGATTCTGGTGTAAAACTGGTCCAGTAGTCACATTTTAAAAAAGAAACCTGAAGCTCTGCAATGTAAAACATCTCAACCAAGAAATTAGAACTAAAATGGAAATCTGTGTTCCTACACTCTTTCAGTTATATCATACAATAGCAATAACTATTCCTAATTCCTAAATAGCTATTAGTAGTTTGTAACCTGTTGGTAATTTTAAGGGCAGAAAAATCTTTTTTAAAAAATGAATAGCACAGGTACTTTATACCCTGGGATCAGAAATACAGTATTGCCCCCAGAATCCAACCACTTCAGAACTTGAACAACTTCAAATCCCAATAAAATCTGAGCAAATCATGTCTGAAATATGAATGTTGCTTTGGAATATGAACACCCAGAATGTTACTCATGTGTTTTTGTACATAGTTTTCTCTAGCACTTGGGCCACCCATATACTTTGTTGTTCAGTTCCTTGTTGGAAAATATAGTGAAAGCATCTCATGTGATTTTTGTGGCTATTTTATGCTTTTGTGACTATTCTGTGTTTTTTAAAAAATATAATAACAACTAAATGTATTTACCATGGGTCCTAAAAAGTGTAGTGAGAAAAATAAGAGTAAGAAGAAAGCTGCTAGAGCTCCAATTGAAGTTAAGAAAGATCTTATTGCTAAGCATGAAAGCAGTAATTGTTAAGCATGAAAGCAGTACACGTGTGGCTGATCTCATTACTATGTTCAGTATGTCTAAATTAACTGCTTGTTCAATTTTGAAAAATAAAGAAGCTATCAAAGCAACTGATAGAGCGAAAGGGGTTACAACACTGACCTCTAAGAGACTGAAAAGTATGGAAGAGGTGGAAAAACTTCTCTTACTTTGGATTAATGACAAACAGCTGGTTGGTGATGTGATTTCTGAGATGATAATTTGTGAGAAAGCCAAGGTCTTCCTGATGATTTAGTGAAAGGCATACCTGATACTAGTGCTCCAAAGGAGGAGTTTAAAGCTAGTAGGGTGGTAGTTGTAGAACTTTAAGAAAAGGATTGCATTGCAATCCATAGTGTTATGCACAGAGAGGCTGCCAGTTCTAATTTGGAAGCAGAAGTTTGTAATGGAGTTTAAGGCGTATGAACAACCAAGTGTTCAATTGTGATGAAATGGGTCTTTATATTTTTAATTCTATTTATTTATATTTTTATTCAAATATTATTATTTGTGAATATTTTACCTTGAAATTCAGTGTATTTACTGTTAAAATCATTTTGAAAATTTGAGTCTGTGGGACTCAGGAATGGATTAATCTAGTTTCTATTATTTTAAAGGGGAAAATTGTCCTGTAACTCAAATGATTTGGAACTTGAACAGGGTTCCAGAATGGATTAAGTTCAAATTATAAGGTATCACTGTACTTGTACATCTTTTGATAATACACATACAAATACTAGAATAAAGTACTTTAATTGAGGAATAATAAAAATAGAATGAATATGCCTCTATAATGAATTCTGTTATTATTTTGAATGAAGCAGACAAACAACCATAACTTACCTATCAGAGATTTTTGTGTAAAATGTTTGGGAATATTTTTCAAATCTTCCAAGGTAATTCTAACATGTAACTAGTGTTGACAACTAGTGGTAGGAAAGACAAGGTGGAAGCAACAGGGCAAGATGCCAAGGACCTGGACAATGGTACTGACAGAGGAAATGGACAAGCATTTCCAAGAAATACTGAAAAGGAATGATGATCAGTTAAGGAAAAAAGGACAGGAGGAAGTCAGTGTTGACTTTTCAGATTCCAATCTGCTAACAGGAGAGCTAAACTTGGCAGCAAACTGGTTTGATGGAACGAGAGTAGGATAGAAAGGCATTAACCTACCTCATTTTAGATAAAAGATGGTAGGAGAGGTGTAGTTAGCAATGCAATGATATTTTTCATGTTGGAGTGATTTTTTCTAAACCTTCTTTGTTCCAATCACAATCACAATTATTGACATATTTTTCCTAAATTAATATTTGATGGATGCACTTTTGTAAATATTCACTTACATATGTCAAATACTCTAAATTGAGTATGTTAGTGAATACTATTATCCCTTCCTAGGATGGATTTAAACTCAGTAGATATGAGATGAGGCAACTTTAATGATTTCTTGACTAGAAAATACCATCACCAGGCAACTTTTCACATTTTCACCCTGAAGAACGGTCAGATTCGTAGACCATAATTATGTGTGTAGGTAGCGCAGATACTATTTTTACATGTATAATGGCCTGAAAATGGGATTTTTATTACTTTTGTTCTTTTTGGGGGACACAGGGTTAAGTTTGGGCTGGGTGGGACTCTATGTGTATATTTTGTGGTTACAGACAAAACAGTATAAGGCGTTTCCTTTTGTTCAGTTTCCAGGGTATTTCTGGGAAATCAGACCATGAAGTTTGCCCCCAGGAAATTGTTTCTTTGTGGCCAAGACTAGTGTTTACACATTCTCATTGAGGGAATCTTTAATAAGCTGTTCCATTTGCACACAAATTGCCCAAAAAAGGTATTTTTACCCTCTTTTATGAAATCTTGGCATTATAAGAATGTATTAAAACAGTGGCTTTGTTGTGAGAGGTTATCCAAGGCTAAAGGTTTAAGAATGCTTTTTAAGAATGTTTCATGTGTAAGCATCAGAAATGACTTAATCTTATAGATTTCATGTCTTTTCTGCCTTGGCAAGATGGTCCCTTTTTATGTTTGGAGGAAGAAAATGTAACAAAGTATTTCAAAACTTTACAGTGGGATATTTTTATCATTTATCTTTTTTTTTTTGTGATCTCAAAACAATTCAGGAAGAAAGTATAGGAGGTAATTTTTGCTCCAATGCCAATGAAGAAGCCATGACCTTGACCTGGAAAGAGTATAAAACATTGTCAAGTTTTCATCAATTATGAAAAGGTATGGTATCTCAACAGATTTGGAATTAATAAACAGATTTGTGAATGATGAAGTAGTAAACATTCAAACCCTTCTTTGCATTAGAAGGAGGAATATGACATTGTCCACTCAAGGGAGAAACCTTGAGTGATCTGGCTACAGTGACTTTCTTTTTTTTTCTTTGCCTCCACTAACTGTTTTACAATACAATTGCTTTCTTCGCTATCTTACTAGTACTATTTACTTGAGATCTTCCAAGTAATACATCAAGGGTGAAAGGAAGAAGGATGAGCTAGACATTCAAAACCTTTCTTGTTGGACTTTGTTGTCTAGCAGGGGTATGCTATTGGAAAAAGAATGAAAAAATATGCTGAGATATTAGACCAAAATTTATCAATATGATTTTGGGAGAAGTTTCCTCTTCCAAGTCAGGCTTGGACTGTGATATTTTCTCTCCTTCCTGGTCTGATGGGAACTATGTTTTCTAGAAAATCTCCTAATTCTCTGTCCCCTTAAAGTTACTTCAGACTCTAAATTTCCATGGCTACTAGGGAAGATGGGTCCTGTTAGGAATAACATGTATCAGTACATATTTATCATCATAATTAATAATTATGCTGACAACATTTTTTATCATTTCATTTTTTTGGTTGTCAAAAAGATCTGCAACAGTTCAGTGATAGCTCAGAGTTATGGTCTATGTAATTTTCTTCTTTTTCACTGTCTTCTTCAGTGAGGATGTAAAGTATATATAAAGCTATTTACCTGGCACCTAATGACTGAACATATTAGATTACACCATTAGCTCATATTTCTGGATTTCCTGATAGAAATTAACTTTTCCTAATATTTCTCTTCTTTGCTATTGAATAGAATTAAAGATTAACAAGCTCTGTCTTCCTTCTAGATTGACATAATTAGACATTACATTAACATTTTTGGTATAAGTAGAGATTTCCATTCTCCTAATTGTCCATTACTAAGAATTCTTTTCCACTACTGTGCTGTGAGTCAGGGTACATGATCCACTGTCTCTTGATTCTGACTCATTCTCAGATCTATCCTTCCTTCCTTCCTTCTTGTCTTCCTTCATGAGTTATTAATTTGGCATGGTCTGGGCATCTAAAATGTTTGATCACACGATTCAAAATATATTTACATTATAGACAAATACATAGAGATTAAAAAGAAAAATATAAAACTAAATACAAATTTTAGGAACTTTTTCTTCTATTATAAAACACAAACACAAGGGTACTTGAGTCCAAGGAATAGTCTTTTGTATTCCACTAAATTCCATAAAAACGTTGGACATGTTGCATAGTGTGGCTAACAAAAATATTACCCATGGTAAGTCCCCCAACTTATTGATATAATTTCCATCAAGCTTATGGCAGTTTTATGTGTACATTTATAACGGGAGACTCTTAAATACTACCACTATTATATATCTGTGGGGCTAAAGTACTTTCAGGAAAGACTTTTTAATCTTCTCGTGTTTGAAAAACATAAAGTGAGGTGACGACTGGCAAATGAGAGCAAGCCTGTTTAATATTAAGATTATGACGTAAATTGACAAAAGCCCAAGCATTCCAAGTCCTAGTTGCTAGGCATCTTCTCCTTCCTCTCATCTGAGTATAATGATATATTGTCAGCCTTAGCTGAGGTACAAAGGGTTATTAGGTTTTAGAGTCCCATCTGCTACCCATGCAAAAGAAATCATTGAACTAATACTTGCCTGCTCTTTTCCTTGGTTTCTTGCCACCTTAATTATAGTTCATCTGAGCTGTGTGTTCACTTTTTGCCTTGAGTAGAACATTTTCCAGGACTGTAAGCAGAGGGAAAGCCCAGGTAAAGGAATTGAAGCAGAATTTAGTTACAGCTTGGGGGAAGGTGAGTCACCCAAGCAATCAAACCAACAGCACAAGCTATCCAATACATCGCCTCATTGGCAACTACTGGTAAACTATTTTTCAGTTCTATCTTGGTACTGGTTTTTATTTTTAAATATTTGTGAGTGTGTGTATGTGATTTTTTGTTGAAATTGTTATATCAGGATATATTTCTTTTTAAATGTTAGAAATTAGAGATGAACCATCTTACCTTTCAATTTTATTTACCTGGCCTTTTTAAAATCAGGGGTCAGCCATGTTTTCTGCTGGGTATACCTTGTGGAAGATCTCTTCATGAAGAGTGATATGAGTGTACCAGGCACCTGGTCTGTGGCCTACATAAGATAGACTCTGGGTGATATTCATCTCCCTGTTCGAGTAACTTTAATTTTTTCTCTACAGTCAATTTGAGACTTATTAAGGTTATTCTACCACAAACAAAAATTGCTGCTCTGAGAATTATGCCAAGTGGCTTCAGAAAAGATGACCAATATTTAAATTTTGGAACTTCAAGAAAGACTTTGAAATTGTTTTTCCTTGTCTATTTACAAATGCTTTAACTGTGTGTCCAGGTCGGTGTTTGCTTACTCTCTGCAACTAGGACTACTGAGAATCTTTGGACAAACTTTTGTTTAAAACGAAATTTTCTTGTCACATTAATGGACCACTTCTTCTACTCTCATAGTATCAAATATGTCTTTCATTTGGGGTTTGATTTAGTGTTTCGCAAATCTGTGAGCACTAAGGGACAACTTGGTTTCTTTAAATAGAATGTAGTTATATACCTAACAAACGCAAACATTGTAACCTCATTCTTTGTGCCCTCAAATTAACCTGAAAAAATAAAAATAGTATGCACTTGACAAATGTGAACAAGCCATTTGCTATGAATATAGGTGAGAATACATTATCTCTGCTTAGTGTTGGTAGGCCTAACTTTCATTATTTTTACAGCTAAAATTTTATGTTAGTAAATTTGTTAGCACATATGTGTGTTTATAACCTATTTTCACTTAATGTACTGGGAACATTTTCCATGTCATGAGATATTTTTTAAAAGTTATTGAATTAATGGTTTGGCTTCAACATAATTATCCTGATGATTTCCCAATAGTCAGTCATTTAGGTTATTTTCCCTCCCATAAATGATGCCAATATAATATTCTTACTGAATCTTTATGAACAACTTTATTTCCTTAAGATAAATTCTTGACAGAAGGTGAATTTTTGGAAGTGTAGTATGGTGGTTAGGAGCATGGACTCTGAGTCACACGCGCTGGGTTTGTAGTAGGTTTTACCAACTGCTGGTTATGGAAACTTAGGTAAAGTTTAGTGTCTTGGTTTACTCATATGTAAAATTGGGTTAATTTTAGTACCTATCTCATGGGATTGTTGTGAAGATTAAATTAGCTAATATACATAAAACACTTAGAACAATTATGGGATAGAGTAAGAGTTAAATGTTGGCCACTATTATTCTAGTACTAAAGCAATGTACATTTGAAGCTTGAGAGTTAATGCAAATTTTCCTTCCAGACATCATCAGTCTTCCTACCAGAACTGTGAAGAGCCCATTTTCCTACAGCCTAACCAATATAGCCAACCTTTTTTCATTTTGAAATGAAGAAATGAGATGCAGTGAAACCAAGTTCTATTACCCAGGTCTTCAGGCCTCAACAGATTTGGGACTACACTACAGATACATAACTCCACAAACTTGTCCTTATTTACAGTTCCTTATTAGTAATTTCACACATTTGGATATTTTAATGCACCTTGTTTTGTAGGACTGAAGACTTTTTTGCCCTCTAGATATAATGTAACTGTGGGAGCAATGAATCAGTAAAGAAGTCATTCTTCAGTGTGCTATGTGGTTAATTGATTGTAACTTACAGATTTTTACCCTCAGGAACAGAAAGTGGCATTTATAAATATTTATAGGAAAAAAACTCTGAAAATATGAAACACTAAGTTAAACTTTACTGTTCTCTGAAAGTGAAATAACAATGGGTCACTAGAGGGCACTGTGACTTCAAGTTTTCAAGTTGTATTGTTTGGAAAAGAAATTTTGCTCCTAAAGGTTTTTTCTATTTCAGTGAGATTTTTCTCTGGCATCCAGAAAAGTATAGTTAAATACGAAGAGTCTGAGAAATGCATACAGACTGTGTATGAGCTTATCAGAAGGTTACACTTTTGGTTACAGAAAAACCCAAGTTTTAGAGGCTGCTAAAATATGAAAACAGTATATTTTGATCTACTTTTCTTTTGGTTGAAGACAGTATTCTGAACTTGCAACTTCTCATTGTTTTTCCCCACTGGAATATTTTATTTTACAGTTGTACCTGTGAGCATGACTTGAGTCAACACATGACATTAACCAATATTTATGACATACTTATTTATATTATTGTGATTTTGAAGCACTGCTAACCAGTATATAATAAATTTCTCCCTCACAAATTGACCTGAGCCTTTAGTAGGAATTTTAGAATTTACTCAAAATTGCTTCCATAACTTCCTTATTGTTACTCCTTTAAATACTGTGCTAAAGAGAAAGCGTTTCTTGCACCCATGATGTATTTTCCCACTTGAGTGCTGAGCCTGGGATCCAGCTAGCAAAACTGGTTAGGAGCATTTACCTTTCAAAATAACATTCTTGATGAACTACATATTGAGTAGTGTATCAAGTAGTATCATTATTAACAATTTAAACTGTGTTTCCATTTATACAACATAAAAACCCAAGAACATTTGAAGAGTTAGTTGCTGGTTTTAATTTGATAACTTTGCAATTCATTTGCTAGATTTTCTTTTATATTATGTCATTTGTAATAGATTGTTGAAGAAAAAACATCCACAAATCATCAAGTGTGATTTTTTTCTGGCCTTATATGTAGAGATGGTTTAAATGAGGAGGAATCTTGTAAAGTTTTTAACAATCAGATTCTGGCTTCTTTCCTTAAAAAAAAAAGAAAGAAAGAAAGTAAGAAGAAAGACTTAATTTCTACTGCTACTCCTGTCTTGAAGTTAACCTATCAAAAATTACTATAGCCCAGGTACTTGTGAGATTGAAGTGGGAAGACTGCTTGAGCTCAGGAATTCAAGGCCAGCCTGGGCAACATAAAAAACAAACAAACAAAAACAATCAGCTGTCCAAATAGACTGATTTCCTTACTTACTAACCAAACTCAGCTTTCACAACAATTCATCTGCCCCACCTCTTCTCTATCCCTCTCATTCCTTGAATTTGTAGTTTTGGCTAGGTTCTTTTAATTCCCTCTCTCCTTCCCTTCCTTTCTTTCTCTCAATGATCAGTCTAATAGTCTATTGACTAGTCTAATCAGTCTAATATGCACTATGGGGCACATATCTCTCATTGTGTATACATTTAAGAAATTATTTTTAGAGCAACATTTTTAAAAAATAGCAAAACTTTATTATGTAGCTAGTATCTTACCTTGAAACCAAGGTATATATGGTAAGATACTAGCTACATAGTAAAGTTTTGATATTTGAAGGGTTCATTCCTTTCATTGTAAGGCCTAGCATTTTTAGTATTCCCTGGATATTGGTATTACATTGGTATTGGTATATTGCTATTTGAAGGGTTCATTCCTTTCATTGTAAGGCATAGTATTTTTAGTATTCCCTTGATATTGGTATTACAGTATGCTCTACGGAAAATTAAAATAAAGGCAGGTTTGAGTGTATGCTTTGTCTCCCAGGCTGAGGTGGCCGTTTGTGTGCTTTGAAAATCCGACATGGTACACATTTCTAGAAAAGTTATCTTGTGAGCATTGAGAATTTCAGGGATGTCAATGAAATTCCAGAATTATTCCAGGACTTCCTAATGACATTTTAAAAATATTTTGGGGAAAGGATTATAGAAGTAGAAAATGTGTGTTGGAGTGTTTTGAAAATATTAAACTGTTTTTTTTTTTTTCTAACCCCCCTTAAATTAATGTTTCCTTGCAGCCATTCCACCATTACGGTTCCAGAGAAGGGGAGAATTACTGCCTCAGGGAGAGGAAGATTGATGTAAGGGACGACTAAGTAAGGATCAAGAAAAAAATGTCTGCTGGGGGTTGAGAAAGCGCATAGTCAGACAAGCACGACCAGGGTTCCTGCCTTAGGGCAACCTCGGAGGAGGTCGGGCGGGTGATAAAAAGAGGAGGAATCTGGGGTCTCACTTGAGAGGAAAACCTGACATTAGGGATGCTAAGCAAGTGGCTTACTCACCTTGCCTCAAAAAAACTTCCAGCTTCACTCGGTTCAGCACTGTGCACGCCCCTCAGGTCACTTGGGCGCTTGTAGCACGTTAAGGACTGTGGTGCTGCGCAGGCGCGGGGTGGAAATAGTGCTTCGCAGGTCTCAGACGTCAACATTCTTGTTCCGGCCCTGCCAGTGCACCGCGCGCTGAGGATCCTGGGAGCTGTGGGGTCGTCTCCCGACTGGCTGTCTATCCGGTACAGGATACCTCAGAAATTGCTCCGTACAACTTGAGACTCCTGCTACGCCCCAAAGCTGGCAGAGTCTTGGATGACCTTGGTGGATTTCTGAGGTCAGAGACCAAGGCTAGAGAAGGCGGGTTGACTGCTGTGGAGGAGGCTCCAGAGAGGGGCGCGCTCTTGCTGATCCTCTCAGTCAATCAGGTAGTATCAAAAGTGTCCGCTGTTACCCCGTAAGTTACTCCCATAACCTGGAAGCTTGTGACTTACAACAAGAAGAAAAGGAGTAACCTTAATTGTCAGGTTTATTTTTCATCCTGACTCCGCGGAGTGTGAGAATTGAACTCCACCTTATATAGGTTATAGCTAGTTAAGGAGGCATGTTTTCATGAAATGTGTACTTCATCAGTTTCAGAAGGCTCCAGTTGTGTTAAAAATACTGAAAATTTACACCTGTAATCCTAGCACTCTGGGAGGGCCAAGGCAGGTGGATCGCCTGAGCCCAGAGGTTCCAGACCAGCCTGAGCCATAGCAAGACCTCATCTCTAAAAATAGCTGGGCATTGTGGCAGGGCGCTTGTAGTCCCAGGTGCTTGGGAGGCTGAGGCAAGAGAATTGTTTAAGTCCAAGAGTTTGAGGTTGCTGTGAGCTATGATTTGACAGCACTCTACCAAGGGCAACAAAGTGAGACTCTGTCTCAAACAAACAAACAAAGTGACAAGTAGAATGAAAATGTTAAAAGTTTAATCTAGGGAAAACCCCAAATCCTGTTAATATTTAGTGTTTTTTTTTCTTCCAGAAATTATACCATTGTGTCACAGAATTGGGGTCCTGCTGTATATGCAGTTTCTGGCCCTAAGTTTTATACTTTAAGTGCTTTGTTTTGAGCATTTTCCCAATTCAGTGGCTTTAACTAGACTGCACTCTTCACCTTCCTTCTTCCTTTTCTCTAATGTTTCTCCTGGCTGCTTTACTGCCACAACTGTCTCCTTTATACCTCTCCTGGGTGCATCAGGCTTCCTCTTTTTCAGTAATGCTTATATTTTGGTAAGCTTGTTTTAGTAATGCAGCCACCATTCCATATGCAGAAACTCTGTTGCCTTGTAGATATTCTCCATTTATGAATCAGTGTCTCATTTATAAATTGAACTGAGATTAGGAAGCAGTAGTCAGTCTGGCCTGTAATTCCATATATTGAGAATATTTTTTGAGAACTAATGTGAGAATATTTTTTGGAAGAAGTTTCCAGAACCACAACAAACTGTATTGTTCAGTCTTGGAGCCAAGTGGTAAATAAACATTCTTGGTAGAAAGAAGAGGGAGAGTAATTTAGTTGGAGTTAAAACATCATGACCATGGAAAATGTCCACTACTGTAAGAATGTGCTCTGCTAAAAGCTCTCTGTCCACAGCTACATACAGTACATATAGAAGGCAGCTCCTTTTGTGAGTGAAAAGTTTATTCTTACTACATTTTTGAAAAAATTGGGTTTTTTTCGCATTCTATCTTTTAGACACTTCAGCTCTACCCTCTTTAGCTATGACTGGTGTTTATCTATAGTTGGTATTTTAAAATCTTGTAATGATTTTTATCAAGGTGATTTTATTTTCTACCTTGATTTTAATCTAGATAAGGAAGTATTTAGAATGAACACTAGAAGGACTGGCAGGTTTTAGTGGTAATTATTTAAGAAGAGTTCCAGTTACTTATTTTCATATTTTAAATACCAGGCTTTATTTTTGATTTAAGTATTTAAATACCTAAAGAGCTTATATAGAAAGATTTTGAAATTACTTCGTGAAAAATGAAGCAGGCACTAATAAGGGAACCATATTTTTCCTCTTTCCCCCATCTCAACATACACCCTCCCCATAACAAACCCAGCAAAACTCAAATTTGTCTAAAGTTAAAGGGAAATAATTTTGGGTTTGAAATCTTGGACAATGATTATTTATTGGAAATACATGAAGAAGGAAGAATAAACAACTAGAAGGAAATATTTATTTTAGAAAGTTTAAGCTTAGTCATATTATTGCCTTTTTATGTCCCTGGCAAAGGTAGAGATGCTATTGCAAATTCTATTAGATTCAGTTAGAGTATGCAAAATTATTCTGAGACTGGGTCCTTACATAGAAAATTATAATACATTCTGGAGGTCATCTTCAAGAGCCATCTTTAAGAGCTAAGCCACCAGGCTTAGCTAAGGGGAAGAAAATTATTTTACAGCAATTAGAAATTTAAAATCATGGTACTCAGACTGAGTGTACCGAATAAAAAGAGCTGGAAAAGAATTAATTCAGTTTAAGCTGAGAAGACTCTTAGTGTAAAGTGCCTTGGGCTATGCTCAATTTAAGTATTACATAATTAGGGAAAAAGCACTTATATTTTACCTGAATCTGGTACTACACATGATTGCTTAAAGAGGAGACATACTGCCACATCTATCATACAGGGAATAACAGTGTGCTTGGTCTCATACAAAGTCATAACTTTCACTTTCTATAATGGTAGCTGGGTTTCAAGAAAAAAATGGAAAAAATAGAGGCTGCTCTATATGTAAATAATATCACAGGATGAGATGGAAGAAACAGTTGTGCAATATATGGTAAAAATAAAGAACTATAAGTTAACCCCCCCCCACACAAATTGTAATAACATGAGAGAGGAAGATTAGTAGTAACTTTTGTTATTTTAAAAAACAGTCACTTTTCTTTTGTGCCATTTGATTTCTGTACATTCATCTAAAGAGGGGGGTTTAGATCTAGATTATACAATCCATATTCTTTGCTCCAGAAGAATATTGAATGGCATCTTTGGAGATTTCCTGCCAGCTCCTAAGCAGAAAAGAATTGCTTTTCAAACTGTGTTGCCTAGAGCTTGTCGTTAGCAGTGTACTTTTTCCATATTAGCCTTGCTGTTAGGCAGAGGCTGTGTTAGACACAAGTTTGATGCAAATTGGGAAGAAAAGAAAATAATAATGAGATTTATTTCGTGTTGTATAAATTTTGCCTGAGGAAAAATGTTGCAGATTGTTATTTAATTATTTTTGCAGTGCATGTCCTCTTCGGTCTGCCTTTCTCTCTCACACACATACACACACACTTTGCAGAAGGCATTTACTTCATGAGTAGACTGAAAGTCTTTCTTTACAGACAAGGTTAGTCATCATGTACTCATTTTTTCTTCATTATTTATTCTGTTATAGTTGAAGAAAATCATATTTGAAAGGAATAATATTTAGGGGTATAGTGTTTGAAAGCCATGTCACAATTGGGGATTAATAAAATAGCCATGCAAATAGAAAATATCCTGAAGCCCTTGAAACTACTGTTTGGTACTTAGCATTTGCATTAGCCAATGTCTCCTTTCTAGTTTTTAACAGGAGAAGTATTTCCCTCCTTTCCTTCTTACCATTACGTCAGCTACATTTAATCAAGTATCTGACATGTATCCTATCAGAACTTTTTCATAAAGAAATGTTTTCATGGGAATGGAAAAAAAGAGGCTTTTTTGTGTGCTATAGGTTTTATTGTTTTTCTCCTCCTCCTTATAAACTTGGCACATACTATTATGTGAAGGTTATGGTAATGTTCACAAAAAGTCCTGTGACTTGAGATAAATATCATAAGTTACAAATAAGTTTCCTTTGCCAAAAAACAAATATGGCAAATGGGAAATAACACTCTATTTTCTCAGAATGCTTTTTTTGGCTCCCCTTCTGTCTGGTCTTAAAAATTTTGCTATTTCTTATTCTTCCCTCTTTCCTCATCTGTCCTCCATAGCACATGCTTCATTTGATTGAAGTCAGTCTACATAGTTTCAAAGAGTATCTGAACACTAAAGACTCTTAGAGCTATAGTTGTAGTTTGGCTGCTCCTAAATTCCTGACACATTGAAGCAGAAATTTCTTTCCATTTGTCCCAAAGATATTTCATGCACTTTTGATTCACTCATGCATTTTCACTCATATGTGTCCAGTACTTAACATGTCCAGGACTTGCCATTTCTATTTTCTCTTTTTAAGTAGGCACGTATCTCTAGTTAACAGCAACAACAAACCCCCCTCAGATGAATTTTTCTCTCATTCCCTTGATCATAAAGACAATAAAAATACTGGTGTGACATTATGATAGGCATTTAATATATTTCATTAAGTCAGAAAATCCTCACAACTCTGAGTTAGAAACTATTCTTTTTATTTTAGAATCCAGAGTTATATTTAGAGTTATATTTAAGTAATTTAAGGCCACATAGCTAGTAGGTGGGAAAGACAGGTCTGAACAAAATTTATATGTAGTGACAAAGACCAACTGATTCTCTTTTAACATCACTGATACATCTGCCTCTTTTCCATCTTATCTGCTCTGAGTAGTTCAATCTGGAGTTGGTGTGGACTACTTTCATCAATTTCACTTATCTTGCTATGTACCTCTTCAGTTATTCCTTCAGTTATTCCTCTTCAGTTATTCCTCAGTATCTACCAGATAGATTTTTCTAAGATGTGATTATGTTACTTGTCAATTAAAAACTCTCTAATCACTTCCAAATGACTATGTGACAGTGTACAAACTTCTCCGTATAGCTTTTCATGAGCTGCATTTTGCTTTTCTCTTGTATCGTCTCTTACTATAATCTTCCTTATATTTTGTGGTGTAGTCATGTGGAATTACTTGAGAATTCTTGATGTGTGACTCTTTTATTTGTTCCCTTTACTCTGCTTAGAATGTCATTTTCTTTGTTGAATACTTACTCTCCATTTAAGACTCCCTTTAGAAGCTATTTCTTGGTTTCTGGACATACTTGATCCTTTATGTACTTCTATCATTTGAAATATGAAAGTTTATTCACTTAGTTGTTTACATATTGATCTTCTCTAGAGTCTGAATTCCTTAGGCCAGATAGTATCTTCATGTAATTGTTGTTTCTAGAACAGTACAATATATGGCATACTGTGAATGATAGCTAAATGACCCCAGACATATAGTTCAGATAAACTGTAGTGTGCACAAAATTTTCCTTAGAGTCATAGATTATCTTAGTAATTTTGTATTACTTTATTTGTAATTTCAAGTGTAAGGATGCTTAAGAAGTTCATGATTGGCCTAGAGTTAGTCTTGGTTGACTGGGTAATAGTATTAAAGTAGCTCAGTTTACCCCCCAAATTTCAGAAAATATAAACTTCATTTTTTTTTTTTTTTAAGAGGCAGGAGTATCCCTTTGTTATCTAGGCTAGCCTCAAACTCCTAGCCTTAAGCAATCTCCCTGGCTCAGCCTTTTGAGTAACCGGGACTGCAGGTTCACACCATTGTTCCTGGCTTAAGCCTCATTTTTGTATTTGATCCCCTCTTCTCTCTAATTCTATTCCTTCATAATTCCATTTATACATATTATTTAATTCATGACTTCCCAATAAGGATGCTTCTTTCCTTCATTTAAAAAAATAATGCAAATATGTGGACAAAAATATTAGGATTATATGACATTGTGTGGGTCTCAATTGAAAAAATGGCTATAATTATTTTGTTTTAGAAACAATATAACACATACAAATTGCTGAAGAAAACAAAGCAAAACCCACAACACTCTAAAAGATGAGAATTTGATTTATTTTGGTATGTCTCTGAGCATTTGATCAGTGCTAATGATGGTTATTGAAGGGGCCAATTTTTATTGTTGGTATTATTTTAGGAATGTTCATTCACCATAATTCAATAGGCTTTCTTTAATGAGCTATTATTTACTAACATAAAAGTATTCCTTTCCACAATGCAGTAGAGAAATTTCAAATTTTTAAAACCTAGATTTGAGTTCTTCTGGTTTTATTAGTAGAACACTACTGTCTTTTAAGATGTCTTTTCATAAATTATAAGCTGTATGTTTATAATGCTGGTATTGGTAAGCATTTTAAAATATATATACAGTTGACCCTTGAACAATGTGTGGGTTAGGGACATGGCCTTCTGTGTAGTTGAAAATCCATGTATGATTTTGACTTCCCTAACATGTAACTACTAATAGTCTATTGATAACATAAGCAGTCAACTCACACATATTCTGTATGTTTGTAAATTATATATAATATATTTTTAGAATAAAACTAGAGAAAATCAAATGTTATTAAAATTATAAGGAAGAAGAAATGTATTTATGATTCATTAAGTAGTGGTGGATCATTATAAAGGTCTTCATCATTGTTTTCACATTGAAGAGGCTGAGGAGAAAGAAGAAGAAGAGGGGTTGGTCTGGCTGTCCCAGGGGTGGCAGAGGCAGAAGAAAATTGACATATGCATGGAACACAGTAGTTCAAACCTGCATTCTCAAGGATCAACTATATTTGCATAGGAAAAAAATTCAGTGAAATGCTTATATGGTTCATTATTGGAGGTAGTATTTCAGGAGACTTTCTTGTGATGTATTTATGTATGCTAGACACAATATGCATTTTTGTATAATTATATATAGTAGAGGGAAAATGAGGTATGCTTAAAAAAGAAAAATTCCTATAGTACCTGAAAGTGCAATTTTAATGTAAAAGTATCTTTCTGGGAATAGTGTTTTAAAGCAAAGTGCAACATTTTAAGACTTTTCCCAAACATATTTAATTTCTTAATGATTTAATGAAAACCAGAAATTTTATCAAAGATTTAAAAGGAAGAGAGGAACAATTTATAATACATATAAAACTTAATAATTAATTTTTTTCCCTGACTTAATCTGTATTACATTTTTCTTCAACTTTTTCCCAGCATCTTCTCTAGCCGTACTGGGTCTTGGTTGCTTTTCTTAGATTTTTTTTCCTTCTTTCTCATTTTTTTTTTCTTTGAGGGAAAGAAATTGTAGCTCAGTTAGATTTTCTGGGTTTTCACTTTTTTTACTTGATAATCTAATCAGCTAACAAAGGAAATTGAAAATATAATAAAAATTCTTATAAATACCTGCCTGAAGGCTTAGGCAATGTGCTGCATTGTCAAATGTACTCAATATTCACCTTACTCTCCTCTCTCTTCTTCCCCTCCCCTCCCTTTCCCCTTCATCCCTTTTCCACTTTTAATTTTTTTTCTAACAGTATACAGTTTTGTTTGGAATAACACTGTGCACACTCCAGAGATTAGTCCATGACACATTGGTCTAAGCCAATGGAGACATTTTGGTGTCTTGGGCAGCAATTGTAGGGGTTTATTCTTCACATTTCAGTGTTTTTGGCATATTCGGCCTTTAGCAGCTAAGTGCCAGTAGCACCATTGGCTTCTTTTCCATCATTGTGATGATCAAAATGTCCTCATGAATATTAAAACGTTTTCTGGGGGAATGAATCAACCCATTCTACAATTTGTTATTCTTCAGAGTATCTCATTCCATTACTACAACCACACTTGATCTCATCACCTCCCACCTTCTTAGAGACCCCTGCTCAATAAATTATTCCCTCTGGCCTTCTGACACAGTCTGTTAGTATTTAAATATAGTAAAAGCTTCTATTTTGTAAGCCAACAGTACTTACATTTCTCATCCCTTTCTGAGTTCTGGTTTCTTTCCAAACTCCTTTTCACTCAGATACCTTAAGAAAGTTGGTTACACTTGCTGCCTCTACTCTCACCTTCTATTCCTTTCTTATTCACTGAGATTTGGCACCCGCCTCCACCACCCTACGCTAGTTCTTTGGCTTGGCTGAAACTCCTCTTTTCAGTCACTAGTGACCTTGCTAAAGCCAGGAGGCATGCCTTAGTCATTGTTATTGGACTTCTTTCTAGTATTTCATATCACTGATTTTGACACACTGTTTTCCCTTTGACCTCCATGACATACAAGATTACCTTTTACCTTTTTGGGTTTTTTTCCTTATCTTTTTAGGTTTCTCTCTCTCAGAAATCTCTCCTATAGCCTTTTAAAGTTCTCATTGGAAAGTTTTTGCAATAGATCATCTATTCTCATGGCTTAAGATACCAGCCATATGCTGAGATTCTCAAGTGAATGATTCTTTTTTATCCATCAATTTTGAACTAAAAATCATTATATTCACTTGCCTATTAGGTATTTTCACATGGCCATCTTACAGGTTTTTTAAAATAGCGCATTTTATTATCTCTTCCCACAAGCTTTCTTATCCTTCACTGTTTCCAATCTCATTAAATGACATCATCCAGTTACTCAGGGAGAAACTTGAAATCATGTTTGACTCCTGCCTCTCCCTTTGGTTGCATATCTAAAGATACCCACATCCTATTTGTTTCACTTTCTTGAGGTTTCTCTGATCTTCTAACTTCTCTCTTTCCCTGTTGCTGTTTTTCTGATTCAATTTAACATCTATCTATCATCTGGATTAATGCAAAAGCCTTGCATATCATCTCTATGCCTTCTATTCAAATGCACATTTTATTATATTCTTTTCCTATTTAAAATCCTTCAGTGATTTACAGTTGTTTTTATAACCTAAACTGTTATGCGTAGAATATAAGGCTCTGTCTACTTCTTTATACTTATCATTTGTCACTGATTCTAAGCGCTGGAGATACTAAATTTCTTCAGTGAATTTTCAGTGTTATATGCTCTTTCACAATTTTGCACATGCTATTTTTTCCCCTACTCTTACTTGTCTAACCTTTAGCCCTTATACACCTCAGCTTTCTGTTCCTGTGTATCATGGATTAGGCCATAAGCTCTGTCAGGGCAGTGAGTAGGTCAGCATAGCACACTACATGGTACTAGATGGACACTTAACACATGAATGAATTTAATTTATTAAATGTATGGCGTAAGTGGAAGTTTGAGATAAAAAAATAAAATAAACCCAAACAAAACTTTAGTAGTATGCAGGTTTGAGCTCCTGATGGTTGATATTGCCAGTCACTGGGAAAGAGTCTCAGGAAGTAAAGCCATTTCAGGATGTCTCTACATCCATGTGGAGATGTCCTCAAAGCGGTTAAATGTATAGGACTAGCATTAGTAGCTGATTTCTCTTCATTCTATAGGAAATTTCTTCTAAATTATATTTGGATTTCAAAGACATCAGGAAAGTAGAGCATAGTTAAGTACTTTTCATTACATAATTTCAAAATGGGCCAACACTAATAAACATTTTCAACTTTAACATCCCTCACTTGTCTGTATTTTTTACCACTCTTTTTCTTTGGTCTATGAATGTTGCAGACATAGTCAATTCAGTCTTTCTTATTCTGATAAATATAAAACAGATGATAAAAGTAGTTAATTCATATTAAAGAATATTAACTTAAAAACTCTCAGGAATTTTTTTATTGTAAAGTAACACTTAGTAGAAGATAATGTTTACTTATCAGTAAGGACTTATTTTTTAGTGTGGTGGTAGTGGAGATGGTAGGAATTTTTAGGGACAGGAGAGAAAGATCTTTATTGGGATTCCTAATTGTACTATGGTGTTTTCTACCTGCCCTTCTGACATAAACAGCTTGCTCTGAATGGCATATGTAGAGAAAGCACTGGTTCTAGAATAATGCCATCCTTGAGTCCTATCTAGGTACCTTTGAATATGTTCCCACCTTTCTGAGCTTTGATTTCTTCATCTGTAAAAGGAAAGGCATAACTTCCCTTTTCAGTTGTCCAAAGGAACATATGAAGAACTAGCCAGATATGTAAGACTATTTATTATGCTCTGCAATCAACCCTACATGGAAGTGTCTGATATTGTTGTACTGTGTTTTCAGTCTTGTTTCCACCATTTGATTTGGTGTTTGAATATTCCAGAGCTGCAAAACATTTATGATGTTACAGTGTAACTTAATTGTTTAGAGGTAGACATATTACAGATGTAAAAGCTTAAAATCTCCTTCCCACTTTTGTTGTTTTTTAAGGACAAATCCATAGCCTAAGACACAAACATAATATTCCTAGGTTATTCTTCCAGGAGACACCCAAACTCTTCAGAGAGCTGATTAGTGTCCACGTTTCCCACACAGCTGCAGTTGAACCTGTGCAATTACCTCCTGAGTATTGTCTTGGCTCCTGCTCCCGTCTGTTGGATAATTGCCTATTTGGACAACTTTGCTTTGAATAATTTCCCTTTGTCTAAACATGGGACTCATAAATCCATGCATGGGGGGACAGATTTCTGAAAATGGTATTTGGCCACAGATAGTTGCAATTTCAAGACGTTTTCAAAGGGTGATAATGACAGATTTCTACTGGACAATGTAAGTTTTCAAACTTTGAAGATACATTCCGGAATCCAGATTATTTATGCATCAATGTAGAAAATGCATTGCTTATCCATCAAACTGTTCTAAAATGTTAAGGTCATGAATAAGAATGTTCTACACTCCATAAAATACTTCTCCTAGAGTACAACTTAACCGTGAAGGAATATTACTAAATATGTAGGAGTTCTACTTTGGTATTCAACAGAGGTATAGTTTTTGGTATTATAAAATCAAAGAGAAAAAGGCCCATTTCCTTAAAAGTATGTTTTCTTTGTAATATTAAATGTTTAGAAAGGAATATACAGAGAAAGATTTATTTTTTTTTAATATTCCTTCTTTGTCTTTGAATTTTATTTTTTTTGCTTCATCATAAAAATTAGATGGAATGGTCTGAATGATTATCTCATTTGTAAACTCTATAGGGCATAATTTTATTTCTCAGAAAATACTATGTGTTAAACATGGACCAGGAGCATTCAGAAGGGAGGATACAGCTGTATACTAGTCCTAGAAAAAAGAAATTATATCAGGAATCATCAGAGAGACTGAATACTTTCTGCAGGGTTTCTAGATTTCACAAAACTGTTATACCCTAAATAATAGTAGGTTTAGTCTTAGCCAAAATGCATCTGGGCAATCTGTTACTTCCCATATGGAAAGCAACTGTTCAAGTAAATTGTATAATTGTACATTGCAACTTTGCTCTGTCATACATTATAAATTCATTTATATCCAAAACTTGAAACCACTGCATGACTGAGCCAAGTTTAGTGTTGATGTAACCAGCCTTTCTTGTTGTGGTTACATCTAGAAAAAAAGTAAATTCTCTTGTATATTTGTCTTACCTGGCTTCTTGAAAGTAGGAATTTTGTCTGGACCTGTTAGTGGATATCACTTTTATCCTTATTTGGAGACCAAATCATGAAGGTATAGCAGAGTCTTAGTAGCCTGTTTTGAAATGAAGAACACAATAGAAAAGGGTAATTGTTTTTTGGATTCATTTTTTCTTCTAAATAAGACAAAAAATTAGAAGAAAAATTAAATATTAAAATTCATAAAGATCTGTAAAACCTAAAAATTATCACACGGACCTTTTTCTCACAATATTATTCAATATTATTTTCTCACAATATTCTGATGGCAATGAACTGAGCTAATGGTCTCACTGGACTGGTGCTCACGAGGCAGTGGAGAATGTTCCCTGTTTTGTCATGTTGGCAAAGAAATTACCTTAGTGCCATGATTGTCAGAATGATGCAGAACCTTTGAGGAAAGGGATTACTACTGCCTTATTAAAGATAGGTTGTGGTGAGCTATGCCAAATGTTGAAAGGGACTTATTTAAGACTATGCAAACACAATAGAAGAATCCTGTGCATTTCTGCAGTGAGAAAATAAAAGTGTTGATAAGAAAAAAATACAAACGTGAAAATAACTATTATTTTCTGGGTCCTTTCAAGATGCAAAGAGGTAAAGTGTAAAACAGAAAGCTCCTTAAAAATAGTACAAGTTGCTGTCAGGAAAATTTTGTTAGTTTAAGTGAGGTATTTATTTATTTATTTATTATTTTTTCCATTAAAGAGAATGATTCATTTGTTTATTTTTTGATTTGTTTTATTTATAATCATTATAAAATAATTGTACATATTTATACAGTGATGTTTTAATGCACGTATACATAGTATAAGGATGAAATCAGTAATTACTGTATCCATCATTGTAAACATTGGTGATATTGTTCATGATTTGTAGTAAATAGAATGGCTAAGATACTTCTGTGATCTGTCTTGCTCTGTATTAGTGATTTTGTTACCTTTTACTCAGTTTGTGAGGATGCAGTGTGAATGTACAATTATATTCACCCCCTTTAAAATTCCAGTGTTTAAAATATTCTTTATACTTTTTGGGTTCAAATAATACATTTAAAAATATGAACCATGATATTAAAATATAAACATTAAAAATTTAGTATTTATTTTATGAATGATGTCTATAGTAGTTTAAGTCTTTTTAAAATGGTATATTATTTTAGAATACAGGGTGGCCATGAAGTTCGTGCAATTTAAAATAGACACAAACGTGTTAAATAAACATGATTTATTGTTAAAAGTAATTGTCTATTTTAAATTGCACATGAACTTCATGGCCATCCTGTATACAAATATCCTTGTTAGGAACTGCCAAACCATTCGATTAAGAAAGCAAACTTATTAATGTAATCTGTCTACTTTTAAAAGTGGCTTATGGAAAAGATAAAAAAGCTTATTTTTCTGCTGAACAATATATTATCTTTCTACAAATGTCAACATTGAGCTATGCAAAGACCTTAATACATATTACTTTTTAACTATTATCAGTCATCTTCCATATCTTGTATCATTTACGTTGTAAATTTATTAATATATTTTGTCATTTATAGTATAGAATTGTAGATGGAGAAATGAAGAGTAGCAGTAAAGGATCAATTTAAAAGCATACAGTACAACAATAAATAAGGGTAACTTTGTTTGATTAAAAATTTAAAAATAGGCTCGGCGCTTATAGTTCAACCGGCTAAGGTGCCAGCCATGTACACCTAAGGTGGCGGGTTCGAATCCCCAGCC
>NW_003852488.1:5487246-5493693 GCF_000181295.1 Otolemur garnettii | reverse complement strand
AAAAAAAAAAAAAAAAAAATTTAAAAATAATAAATTATGAGAATTTCAAAGAGGTTACTGCAGAATTTTCAGTTAAGCAAGTTCATGGATCTTTTATATTTGATACCACCACTGACTGTAATTTGTTAAGGTATCTTTATAAACCTCTAGTGGACAACTAACATATAAATTATTATTTGATAAATTATGGTTTAGAGATTAGTGGTTTAATGCATTGATTTAGGGGACAGATAAGGCATTACAAAGTGACAGAGAATTGTTTGATGATTTGTGTTCAAAACTTATTAAGCATAGTCAAAAACATTTTGGCATCAGACCTTAAATTGGGAAGATACAAGTAGATTTGTTAAACATTAATCAATGTGGGAAGCTTGAATGCTTCTTTCTTATTTCACCAAAAACCAGTGTCCTGCAAACTGATGCTATATCCCTTAGCCAAGCTATGTTTTTATTCTGTGCCTGTGGACTTCCTTCACTATCTGTTATTTCTTTGAACTCTTTCAATTGTGTTTATGTTAAGACACAAACAAGAAAATACCATTGATAACAATCTTTGAAAACTGTTGCTTTCATTTCTCTAAAATATTTGGAACACATAGAACTATATTTCTAGATTGATTGTTTTGGAGAGGTTGGGACAGTGTGAATTATATATAGTTCTAACACAAAAAATTAGTAATAATAAAGTCCATTCCTCTTACAAGGAAGACTGATAAACATGTACAGAAAAGAAGTTAACTTTTAATTTTTATTTTAACCAATAAGCAATGAAGCTTCTGGGAGTTTTTTTCTTTTTTCCCCCTAAGTATTACATGGCAGTTTTGCACCTCATCTTGTATTTTAAAGTATGTGTTGTCCGCTAATCTACAAGTAGCATCAGAAGTGCACAGAAATCTATATCAGTAGCAATGTTACTTTCGTAGGGGATAAAAATTTTTTTTCTAGTAGATAGTAGGAGGTATTGATAAAATGACCCCAAAATAATGGTATTAACTCAAGTGGGACCCATTCTCTCTAATTGAAGGTATTTTTTAATTTTGAGGGAAGTTTCAAAGAATAAACATTAAAAAAAGGATTTAAGGCATTTATTTTATGAATTAAATTTAGTTGAAATTATTTTTCCTCTTGAACAGTACAGAGGAAAAATCACACAAGATTAGCACAAACACAGGACAATTAAAGCCATAAATTAGAATTTTCAGAAGCTCTGACTACTGAACATAGGATTTATTTTGAAGACCTTTTGGTAACCTCAGCTATAATGTTTGCTTCCACAGAAGGCTCAGTGAGTTGGGGAAGGAGTCCACATGGTCTCTTTATGTCATAACCGGCATTTAAAACTGATTTCCAACTTGGGGCTCACACTTTTGTTCCAAACCTGAAACTTTTGGCATCAGAGCTCATGTTCTTATGGCCAATTTGGATTTTTAAGCAAAGAAGCTAATTTAAAAAGTCTCTTGGACAGCAAATGACTTAAAAAAATAACATTTTAATGATTTAAATGGAAACAAACCAGAAGTAGCTGGATTAAGTTTCTTTTAAAATATACATGTTTAGCAATTAAGAGGAAGAAGTGGCTAAAGAAAATGCTGTCATTTTTCTTCAAAACCCCAAATAGTTGAACAATTGAGTACCTTAAAAGACTCAAATTGGAACGTATTTGTGGAAAGTATTTCTGGTGATAAAAGTACTGCTAATAAAAAAATGAACAGGAAAAAACTTTTTGAATTTTTAATATATGTAGTTTCTAAAGATTAGCCTCAGTAATAAAATTATTTTATTGAATATTCCTTAGAAGAAGGTTGACCTGATCAGAAATTTGGGGGACAGAGGAAAAAACAGGTAAATATTTGGGGAAAATGCTTGGCAAAGTTTTCTTAGATAGCATTTGCTGTCATTGGGTTTTCCAAAGCTTTTAATACCAAGCTATTTCTAAGTGTCTACATATCCTTAGCCCCTGTAAACTTTGCATATTAATGGGAGGGAGAGGGTGAGAAGACTAGGCTTTTTAAATGGGCTTGATTTAGATAGTGAAAAGTTTCATTAAAGAAGGATATGTGTGTGTGAAGGGGTGGCACCAGTGGCTCAGTGTGTAGGGTGCTGGGTTCAAATATATCATATCACCCTTCATATATCAAGGGTGGTGGGTTCAAATCTGGCCCCTGCCAAACTGCAACAAAAATACACCAGGCGTTGTGGCGGGTGCCTGTAGTCCCAGCTACTGGGGAGGCTGAGGCAAGAGAATCACCTAAGCTCAGGAGTTGGAGGTTGCTGTGAGCTGTGTGATGCCATGGAACTCTACTGAGGGCAACAAAGTGAGACTCTGTCTCTACACACACACACACACACACACACACACACAAAAGGTATGTGTGATAGGGTAAGAAATCTAGATTAGTAGGAAATATTAAGTTAGTGAATAGGCAGAGAAGTATGATAGGTGTTTGGGTTTGAGGAATTCAGTAAATATCCTTCTTTTAATGGTTAGAATTAACTGAAAAAGGAAGTAGGGCAGATGGGAGATTAAAATGCCACCTTTATGTTTTATAAAGCTGTTGTTGGAGATTGTGATTTAATGGTAGGTAGGAATAATGGATTTCCTCAAAACAGACTTCAGGGCTAGGCTCTCTTCCCCAGTGTGTCCCAAATAGCGCAGGACTAGGCAGGTACTTCTGTGCAGAGTTAGAGCTGCTCCATACTACCTTCAACTTAGGGAGGTAGCCCTGAATATTTGCTCTCTGCATGTAGCTTGCTTCCAAGAGAAAGTGAAGGGGAAATGAGCCAAACATGCATTTTATTTTTCTTAAAATTTTTGATCAGTAAGTCTTTGTACAGCATTTGGGAAGGAGGGAGTAAAGTTTTGGCAGAGCTAATGAATGTTACTTTAATGGGACTCCATTTATAAGGAAAGGAACATCAAGAGCAGGAAAGAAGTGTTTTTTGTACAATTATTGGTACTGTTATTTTTTTAAAGTCAGTGTCTTGCCATGTTGTTTAGGCTGGCCTTGAACTCTTGGCCTTAACAGATCTTTTTGCCTTGGCCTCAGAAAGTGCTAGGGCTACACATGCATGAACCTCCCCTGGCCAGCCAGAAGTGTTTTTTTTTTGGATTCTGTTGTTCTTTTTTTTTAAAAAAAAAATTGTTCTTTTAACCTGGTCATTATAAACCAGGATTATTGTCTTCACTGAAAGAAGTTTTTGGCTGTAGTAATAATTGCAGAGTACTAGTGATGTTTAGTGGGTGGGGGCCAAGAATGTTAAAGATCTTGTAATATACAAAATAGTTCCTTGTGAGGATGAATTGTCCCAGTAAAACTCCTTAGAGACACCTTGAACTTGGCCTATTGGGTTATGTCTACTCCATGGAGTAGGGAAAAGATCGGCACTCACTCAAGAACAATCCTGCTGTGCCTTAAGTTCTCTCTCTCATTGCAACCATTGCTTCTTTGTGGATCCTCTGAAGTACTGGTGGCAGCAAAGATTTTAATCTGAGTAGAATTCTCTGAGTCAGAATAGCACATTAATTACATAAACAAAAATAATTTCCAAGACAGAAATATCACATTATAATTCAATTCAAACTATTACCTGCCAAGTCATCCAATGTAACTTGGAAATTATAAAATGAAATCCAATTAACTACATTAAGATGATCTAAAACCAAAATGTGAAAAAAGATACCCTAAACTATGAAGATAAAAACTGTATTAGGCTTCTTGAGAAAAATAGAACCAATAAGATAACTGCACACACATACAGATGGATATATAGGGTGGACATAAAGTTCATGAGCAATTTACCATGTTAAACTATTTTAAATTGCACACAAACTTTATGTCTACCCTATATAAGAGGATATTTATTATGGGAATTGGCTCACACAATCATGGAAGTTGAGAAGTCCCGTGATACTCTGTCTGAAAGCTGGAGAATCAGGAAAGCACATGGTATAATTCAGTTTGAGTCTGAAGGCCTGAGAACTGAGAGCACTGATATCTTCAGGCAGGAGAAGACTGATGTTCCAGCTTTAGAAAAAGAGAGTGAATTTGTCCTTCCATAGCTTTTTTGTGTATTCAGGTCCTCAGTGGATTGGATGGTATCTGTCCCCATTTGTGAGGCTAGATCTTTTTTACTCATTCTATTGAATTCAAATGCTAAGCTCTTCCAGAACACCCTCACAAACACACCCAGAAATAATGCTTTACCAGTTATCTGGACATCCTTAGCCTGCTCTCTGTTTCATAGATGGAGACTTGTGTCTTCACATGACAGAAGGGAAATGGGGCAAACAGCTCCTTAATACCTCTTTTGTGAGAGCACTAATTCTATTCATGAAGGCTCTGCCCTCATGACTTAATCACCTCCTAAGTCCTCACCTCTTAAGTCTTTACCTCTTATTACTATCACACTGGTGATGTTTTAGCACATGAATTTTTTTTTCTTTTTTTTGAGACAAGAATCTCACACTGTTGCCCATGCTAGAGTGCCATGGCATCTTAGCAACTTCAAGTCCTGGGTTCAAACAGTCCTCCTGCCTCAGCCTCCCAAGTAGCTGACAGGTACCTTCCACACGGCCTGGATCATTTCATTTTCCCTTTTTAGTAGGGACAGGATCATGCTCTTGCTCAGGCTGGTCCTCGAACTCCTGAGCTCAAGTGAGCCCGTGGCCTCAACCTCCCATAGTGCTAGGACTACAGGCTTGAGCCACTGTGCCTTGCTCAAAACATGAATTTTTTGGGGACACATTCAGCTCATAGCAGTTACTAAGTTCAGAATACTCTGCCACTTACTAAAAAAACCTAGTCCTACCAAAAGCTTATCCAATTGTTATTTATTTTAATTTTTTAAATTAATAGACTTTATTTAGAATAGTTGTAGATTTGCATAAAATTGAGAAGAGTGTACAGGGTTCCCAGATAATCTCTCACCTCCTTCCCCTATACTCACCCTGTTTCCTCTATTATTAATATTTTGGATTAGTGTGGTACAAATGGATTATTAGTTGTTACAAATGACAAACTCAATATTGACTCATCATTATTAACTGAATTCCTTAGTTTACATTAAGTTTCACTCATAGTGTGTATAGTGTGGATTTAGACAAATGTATAATGATAATATTCACCACTGTAGTTTCATATTGTTTCACTGCCCTAAAAATCCTCTGTGCTCCACCTATTCATACTTTCCCTCCCCCCTAACCCTGGGCAACTACTAATCCTTCTGTTGTCTCCTCAGTTTTTCCTTTTCCATGATGTCATACGCTTGGAATCATACACTGTGTCCCTTTATTAGACCGACTTCTCCAACTTATTTTAGTATGCACACTTCACCTCCTGGTTGTTTCTCAAGTATAGTACACTTAACAAAGAAGATATCATAGTTTGGTGGTATAAAATTAATTTTACATTTTAAATACAATTTAAGAATTCATACATTTAGTTATTGTTAGATGAAGCTAAAGACCCAGGAAAAGCAGATATTTCAGTTTGAGTTCAAAGGCAGGATAAAACTGATTTCCAGCTCAAGACAGTCAGCAGGAAGAAATTCTCTTACTTAGCCTTTTTTTTCTTATGAAACTAATTGGATGAGGCCCACTCACATTAGATAGGGCAGTCTGTTTTACTCAGTCTACTGATTCAAATGTTAATTTCATTCAGAAACAGCCTTTACAGACATATGCAGAATGTTTGACTAAATATCTAAGCACCCTGTGACCCAATCAAGTTGACAAATAAAATTAACAATCAGAGATACTGAAAGAAGCAAACTACTCAGAGATAATGAGCAAGTGAGAGTCCAGTTGGATCTTTTTTCTTTTCTTCAGGCATAAATACTACCTAACATATTTACTATTGTGAGCTGCCTAAGAGTAGAGCCAGCTTAATTATCTTTCCATTCCCCTGTCATGTAGAATGGCTGCTACAGAGCACATACATGATAAATCTTGGATAAATCAACAAATGGGCAAATAAAAATAGCTCTTGCATGACAACCTAAAAAAGGGTGCAAAGTTCTTTTTGAAAGAGTTTTCTTAAAGACTTAGAATTTGGCTGTTTGATTTTGTGTTGGTGATTTGGTTTGGGGAATTTATGGTCTTAAGAAACTTAAGAATTAACATAAATTCTGTATTTTCTTTGCACTTAAGATCTTAAGAATGAACTAAGGTGGCAGTATGTACTTATGGTTAGTTTACAATTAAGGAATTATGCATAGAAAGTGCTAGAGTGGAAATGATGGCATAGTGGGGGTTAAAGTCATAGTGATATAAAGACCCAAATCAAAAAACTATGTAATTGGCTTGGCGCCTGTGGCTCAAGTGGCTAAGGTGCCAGCCATATACACCTAAGGTGGCAGGTTCGAATCCAGCCCAGGGCCCGCCAAACAACAATGACGGCTGCAACCAAAAAATAGCTGGGCATTGTGGCAGGCGCCTGTAGTCCCAGC
>NW_003852488.1:5476867-5486211 GCF_000181295.1 Otolemur garnettii | reverse complement strand
CCGTTTTTACAGTTTTTGGCTGGGGCTGGGTTTGAACCTGCCACCTTGGGCATATGGGGCTGATGCCCTACTCCTTTGAGTCCCAGGAGCTGCCCAAATTCTTAATATTTTTTATATCATGGTGAACATAAAGACTGATAAAATTTGTACAATACCCTTAGGGAGTAGAATAGATTCAAAGTCATTGCCATGGTTCTTGTGAAAAATGAGATGAAATCAAGGGGAAAGTTAGTACATGAAGCTTGTGATGGAGAGTCCTGGACTTTAACTAGGGAGGGAACCAAATTTTGAATCTAAGTTGTATGATAACCATCTCACAGTACAAAACAGGATCAGTTACATGGTTCACAGTATTTGATATAAAAATAATATGAGAGGTTTTTTGGTAGTGATATCAGAGAAAAACATCCGCCATGATACTTCATAGGGAATACATTGTGAAATGTGATAAAAACAAAAGTATTCAGAATATTTATAATATAGAGATAAGCTTTGTAGCAGCCCATATAGCCTATGGCTAGGAGGAGTGAGTTATAGGAAATACCTATAATGGAACACCTTTGTGAAAAGGCCATGGAGAGTGATTTAACAACACAACCATGGAGAGTGATTTCTAACAAACATGAGAGAGCTCGCGAGATGAGAGCATTGGTGAATTGGCAGTCTTTACACCTGTGGTGTTGAGCGGCACAAGCTCAGTCTTATATTAGGCTGGAGGAGAAGGCAGTCAAAAAGCATGAGCATTCTATCATGGACACGCCGCCAGCACAGCATTTCTCGGCTGAAGATTACCAAGCTCTGCCAAAGACTAAGATCTGTCTGTTCTAAGGAGACTGCTTTACTCTTTCTAAGACACACACACACTCTTTCTCTCTCTCCCCAGCTAAAGTAGATAACCCTCAGGCACCTAAGAGAATCTGTTCCTGAGCAAGGTAGCTTATTGGTCCATGTCCGGAATCTACCTAAGCTGGGCCTGAGACCTGGCCAGTCCTGGGCCCTGACCAGTGGTGTCAGAAGCAGATCCTGACAAAGCTTCATAAGGGATTTAATTAAAATCCACCAGTAAAACCTGATATCAACTGAAATCACTATTCAAAAAAATTCTATGATATATATGGGAGGGGTACTCAAACTTTTTAAACAGGGGGCCAGTTCACTGTCCCTAAGACCATTGGAGGGCTGGACTGCAGGCCCTGAGACGAGTTGGCTGCTAAGCAGGACAGGCAGCGGCAGCAAAAACACCTGGCAGGCCAGATAAATGTCCTAGGTCGGCCGCAGTTTGAGGGTGCCTGATGGTAGAGAGTATAATGTAATTAGTTCTGTATACCTAGTTTTATGATGATCTGGCCTATCCTATGAATAACTTTTAGAATAGAGTATTTCTAAACCTATTTTACACATTATAATCACTTTTGGTGCTTTTGCAAACCATGGATACCTAGAGCCATCTCCCCAAACTTGGATCCTTTTATTTTGGGTAGGATCTAGTCATAGGTCAGAATAATGGATGCATGACATTTTCTTTGGATAATTTCAGAATGTTTCTAAAAAATGCCTGATGCATATCTATTTGGTAATTTTAATCATGCATGGAGCTTTAACAATCAGCTAACTTATAGGTAGGGCTGGTAGTATAGTATAAAAATCAAGCAGTTCAATTATTAACTGATAATTGGTTTTATATAGTTATTTCGAATAACTGAATTTTTCTATCATTTTTGGTAACTTGCAAGTAACTTGGTAACTTGAAAGTAATGAACTTTGTATTTTATTTACAAACCATTGGGATTTTTAAGTTATAATTGTACTAGCTAGGATCTTTAACTTTACTAGGAGTGGTGGTAATGAGTACACTTATCTCATAATTGATTTGTAGAGAATGCTTTTTTTCTCATAAAATTGATATATTTGTCCCAATGTTATCTTCAGTTATGTCAATGTTTTGCCTATAGTTGACGTTCTGTAAATATTCATGGAATAAAGGAGCCTGAAATTAAAAAAAAAAAAAAGGAAAAAAATCAAGCAGTTCAACAAGAACAGGTGTCTAAGAAACTTGTGAGGAGAACCAAGATTCTGGGCCACATTTGAATGGGTGAATGAAGCTCCAAAATTCTTGGTGCTTGATTATAACCATAGTAACTTGGAAGATTTTTAAAGCAGCTGTAACCAAACACCTTCCTTGAGCCATAACAAAATTACCAGTAAAGCTGTATTAGAATGTCTTTAAGCAATGTGACTTCTAGTTTTACTTTCCAAGAAAAATATGTTTCAAAAATATGAATGGTGTAAATTATTAAATGGATATATGAACTATAAACATACATCAGTAAACCAATTCACATTTAGAAGATACTATCAAAAACATTGGTTTCAGATATGACTTGTTGCCACCTTTTTGGGAGATGATTAGCTAAGAGTTGTTTATTAAGGCTATTTGTAATCCGTTATAATAAAAGAATATTATCTGCACACAACAGATGGCCTTTTAAAATGTAAATAAGAGTTTTATTAAAATATAATTCACATATCATACAATTCACCCTTAACTCGTACAATTCAGTGAATATATTCACGGAAATGAGCAACTATTGCCACATTCCATTTTAAAACATTTTTCATCACCCCAGTAAGAATCTCTGTACCTATTAGTGGTCACTCCTCATTTCCTCCCAGCCTCCACTTCTCCAGCCCTGGGAACCACAAAAGAGTAGTTTATCTATATAGATTTGCCTATTCTGAACATTTCATGTAAGAATCTAACAATATGTCATCTTTTAGGACTACCTTTTACTTAGTATAATTTTTTAAAGGTTGATCATGTTATAGCATGTGTCACTACTTCATTCCTTTTATTTCCATTACAGGCCTATATCACATCACATTTTGTTTATCCTTTTGCTAGTTGATAGACATTTAGGTTGTTTGTACTTCATGGCTATTGGGAATACTGCTACAAACATTTACAAGTCTTTGTGTGCACGTATGTTATCATTTCTGTTTGATATATACCTAGGTGTGGAATTTCTAGTTCATATGGTAACTCTGTGTTTAACCTTTAGAGGAACTTTGAGACCTTTTCCCAAGTGGCTGCACCATTTCACATTGCCTCTAGCAGTATATGAGGGTTCTTATTTCTCCACATCTTCTTCTCTAGTGCTTGTTATTGTCTGTGTTTTTCTTTTTTTATTTTAGCCATCCTAGTGGTTGCAAAGTGATATTTCAAACCCAGTGAAAAAATTGTTCTTATTTGCATTTTCTCTGATGGCTAATAATGGCTGTTGATGGCCATTTCTACATCTCCTCTAGAGCAGTGTCTTTTGAGATCCTTTACCCATTTTTAAACTAATTTGTTTTATTATTTTTGAGTTATAATAGTTCATTATATATTATAGATATAAGTCCCTTGTCAGATATATCATTTGCAAATACAGTACTTTCTCCCATTCTGTGGTTTGTCTTTTCACTTTTTGGATGGTATTCCTTTTTTTCCTGCTTTAAGGTTAACAATCATTTAATGTATTTGCATTCTCACTTATAAATGTACAGTTTGCATATACAGGGGAAATCAGGTTCTGTAGACAATACTAGAGACAGGGAAGCAATCACAGAAAAGATCAACTCTGAAAAGAAAAGTGGAACTGTATTCCATGCCTTATGTCTATATTAACTAGAGAAAGAAAAAGATTACACAGGACCAACACTTGTGAAAAATAAATTTGGGTCATTTGTTCCAATTGCAGGGGCTTCTGCTCATGATCCAGATGGCAACCCTGGGCCCTAAAATAGAGATGGTCTGGCCCTGTTCATGAATGATAGTCTGAGATATTAACTATAGGTCTCCCTCTTTCTTTAATATCTAAGATCCTGAAGATAACTCAAGGAATTAAAAGGACAATTAGCATGTATACAGTGTCAATGGCTAACTTCTCCCAGATACAGATCATCATTTAAAAGTACACATGGAAGGAAAACGCTTACTTGAACAAAATTTTTCCAACTCACACACTTAACAAAGGACATCACTGAGAAATGGAGATGATCAGAAGGAGGGCATCTATGGAAGTTCTGGCAAGGAAATGATCTGAGCTCACCATCACCCCCAGTATACTTCTCATACCAGGCTCAAGTCTATTGACAGTGAATTCCCAGGTCCCCATGTGGCTGCCTCATGAGGCTGGCCCTATGGAGGATGCTGATGGAGATACACACAGGTTCCCAGGCTTCAATCCACACTTCTCCCTCTTTAGCCAGAAGAAGCCAGGGAATTACAGGTGCTCTTTCCTTCAAGAGCACTCAGGCATAAGTTGATTCTGTGTGGTTCCTATAATTCCCGCCCAGTAATTCCAAGTTCAAATTAACATTTGATGCAACATGAAAAACTATGAGTCGTTTAAAAGTAAAGCACACAGCTTTGACAACAATTACAATCTGAACAAAACCACTCTTATGTCATAGGACATAAAATCCTCATAACAGCATTTTAAACCACTGATTCAAGTGTTGTTACATATCACCTCTATCCAGAGAGGACACTTCTTGGTGGAAATAGACACTCCCTATTTTTGGCTCTCTGGATATTGTACTGGGTGGAGGATGCTGTTCTGTCCCTCTGAGGACCTTTCCTGTGCCAGACGGCCCTTTTGACTGTCCACTGAGGGCTGGGACTGACCATAGCTGGAAGACTGAGGCTGTATGGAGGTGGGGCCCAGGGATGTGAGGGACCTCCTCAGAGTACCACTCAGCTTGGCCAGTCCCCCAGCTTTGTTCTTATTCCTGACCGACCTATGATAGAGAATCTTAGAATGTTCAATTTTGAGCCCCCAAATATGTGACTCTCTTGAAAACCCATAATGTTGCCTTTCCATCCAATACTCCTATTTTCAGTATTATGAAGTAGTATTTCAAGTATTTACATTTCTGTTATTTCATGTTTTACAGCTGCTAATGACTCTGTTTTCTGTTTTGTATTCTGTGAACAGTGCCTTTTTGCAAGGGCAGTTTAGCACAGCAATTGTCCCTGTCCCATGTTTCATGTGGTCCTCTTTTTCCCCAGATACATTCCAGGCAGCACAGACTCTGTTTTGTTTTCCCTAGCTGGTTGTGTAATACTGTCTTGTATGCACATACTGTCCAGTCAGCTCTGTCTCTGAGGCATACTTACATAGGTCTCTATGTTACACCAGATGCCAAGTGAACTGAATGTTGACTGCTGGTCTGTATAGTTCTATGCCCTATATTCTTTAGGGCATGATAGTTTTAATTTTTGATGAAGGAATAACAGAATAATTATTTACTTTTCTTTTGATGCTTATGCTTTTGATGTTATATCTGAGAGACAACTGCCAAATTCAAGGTTCAGAAGATGACTCTTATGTTTTTTTCTAAGAGTTTTGTGCCTCTGGTTCTTATATTTTAGGTCTATGATCCATATTTTGTGTATGGGGTGAAGAAAAGGTTCAACTTAATTATTTTTGCATGTACATAGCCAGATATATCTTCCTCATTTGTTGAAAAGACCATTCTTTCCCAATTGAATATTTTGGCATACTTATCAAAAATCACTCAATTATGAACATAAGGATTTATTTCTGGACTCTTTATTCTATTTCATTGATCAATTAATGTTTATCCTCATGCCAATACCATACTGTCTTGATTGCTGTAGCCTTGTATGTATTTTGAAATTAAAAAGCAAGAGTCTTGTTATTTTGGCCTTTTAAAGATTTTTTTGTCTAATTATAGGTGTATTGAAATTCTATATGAACTTTAGAGACAGCTTGTCAATTACTACCAAAAGCTAGTTGGGATTTTGATTGGGAGTGTGTGAAATCTTTAAATAAATAGGAAATGTTTAGATAATTAACAGTATGAAATATTATGATCCATAAACACTTACTTAGGTTTTTTCATTTATTTACATCTTCTTAAAGTTCTTTCAATAGTATTTTGAAGTTTTTAGAGAATAAGTTTTACATTGTTATGTTTAATTTATTCCTATGTATTTTATTCATTTTGATTTTATTTAAACAGAATTTTTTAAATTTCATTTTTAGATTGTTCATTGCTAGTGAACAGAAAATACAGTTGATTTTTATGTATTGATCTTAAACCCTACAAGATTGCTGCACTTGTTTTTTAACTTCAATAGGCTTATTAGTGGATTCCTGGGGATATTCTATAGACATGTCATATGCAAGTAGAGATAGTTTTAATTTTTCTTTTCCTTTCTGGATGCCTTTTATTTCATCTTCTTGATAAATTGCCAAATATAGAACTCCAAATAGAATTTTAACTAAAAGTAGTGAGAACAGACATCCCTATTTTGTTCCTGATCTTAGGAGAAAAGTTTTCAGCCTTTTACCAGCAAGTATGATGTTGTGGTGCAGATTTTCCCTGGATGCCCTTTATCAGATTGAGGAGACTCTCACTTCCTAGTTTGTGGAGTGTTTTTAACCACAAAGGGATGTTGGATTTTGTCAAATTCTTTTCCTGCATTTATGGAGGCAATTTTCTTTTTCTTTTAATTTGTTGTTATTAGGTAGGAAGGAAGGCAAATAGGTAGCAAGGCAGGTAGAGAAAGTAGCTGAGGGTGGAGAGCAGGAATCTATCAGAATGCAAAAAAGATACCACCATATCAGGTATTTGTGGCTAGAGACTTTTCTCTGTTTGGGGCATGTGCAGTAAGGAGCTTCTTAACTGACCAGGAGCTCATTACCATCTCATTAGCATATGGTTTTGACCTCCCTCCGTGGGCTGTTAGTGAAGGACTCTGGGAAGATGCATGCACAGAAAGGAAACTGTTACATAACCCCAGCCTGTTATGTAATCCAAATCTGTCAATCATCCCAAAGTGGAAATGGCAGCCAATCCTATCCAGGAGCAAGGCCAGACAAGCTAGTTAGCATGTAAAAGACTATGTGTACTATGACTTCAAGATCTTCTTCACTCATAGAGAGTGACTTATCTCTTTCCCTTTGAGTCATATTTTCCCTTTGTGAAGTTGCTTAGTATTTGTGATCACTCTATGAGTGACTCAATTCCTGATGCTGGGAATTGAGGCCCAGGAAACATTGAGACAGACCTAATATTTGTATAGTTTATGTGTAAAGGACTTAGTTTGGTAGTTTGTACTTTGTTGAGGATTTTTGTATCTGTAAGAGATCCTGGTCTATAGCTTCTTTCTTAAGTTGTTTTCATCTGGCTATCATGGTACTACATAGAGTAAGTTAGGAACTGCTTTCTCTTTTCCTAGTTTTTGGTAAGAGTGTTGAAGAATTTATATGATTTTAAACAAATGTTTGGTGGAATTCATCAGTGAAACTTACCAGCCTTGGTCTTTTCTCTGTGGGAAGTTTTAAAACTATTAATTCATTCTCCTTATTTGTTATAGGTTTACTCATTTTTTCTTTCTTCATATGCTTTTAGTCATTTTTGTCTTTTTGGAATTTGCCCCTTTAATCTAAATTATTAATTTTTGGCATAGTACAATTTATTATGGTATTCCATTGTAATTCTTTTTATTTCTGTAAGGTCCATTATAAATTGTTTTGAGAAAACTTGATTTGGAAGAGGGAGGTAGCAAATAAACACTTATATAAGAAAACATAAAACAGAGGTCACTAAACCAGGGTAATATGGGGAAAGTGGCTAGGTAGCTTTTTTTGATTAGGTGGTAGGAAAAGACCTTGCTGAGAAATAACTTCTTAATTTTTTGGAGACAGAATCTTAAGCTGTTGTCCTGGGTAGAGTGCTGTGGCATCCCAGCTCACAGCAACCTCACCTTAATTTTTTTATTTTTGCTCAGGCTGGTATCGAACTCCTGAACTCAAGCAATCTACCTGCCTTGGCCTCCTGGAGTGCTAGGATTATAGGCATGAGCCACTGCGCCTGGCCTGAGAAATATCATTTTAATTGAGACCTGTGTAATAATAATGCGCCAGTCATTCAAACATCCATAGCATTCCAGGCAAAGGGAAACCATTAATGCAGTAGTGGAAGAGAGAGAACATCTTGGTATATTGGAGGAAGAGAAAGAAGAACAGTGTGGCAAAAAAGTGTACTATGTAAGAAGCAGATTTGAAGATTAGGGTGGAGATGTAGACAGTTCCTGATTGTATAGAACTTGGTATGGAGTCATGGTAAAGAATTTGAATTTTATCCCAAATTGGAGGGGCTTAAGCAGGATATTAACATGATCTGTTTTATGCTTTAAAATATCACTCTGGCTACTGTTTGGAAAACAAATTGTAGGGAGTCAAAAGAGGAAGGCCATTTATGGGAGAGCAATTGTGTTTCATTGTAGCAATCAAAGTAATGGGAGGAAGTGTTTAAATCAGGGTAATAATGGAAATGGAGAGAAATTGATACATTCAGGATAAGTTTGGTAGTAGAATTAATTTGCCAATGGCCTAGATATCAGTGAAGAAAAGGGAGAACTCAAAAGAGGAATTTGAGGTTTGTCATTTGGACAAGTTGGTAGACGGCATGAGATTAGATGATAGATATGATTATTTCTTTGCTTGGATGTCTCCACTACTAGGTTATAAATTTGTTAATGGCATGACAATTATCTCATTCATTCTTATACATCAAGCAGCTAAGAAGGGCTGGGTCAGTGTGAATAAGAAAAATCAGTGGTAGTAATGCCATGAAATATGTAAGGGAACATGGAAAGACATCTAACTCAGAAAATGCTTTTTAGGAAGAATACTTGAACTGACTTATAAAGGAAAGCAGGAGTTGGGGAGAGGGAAGGTTTTTAATTTAACACAAAATACTCTTTTATAATTTCTAAGCTAGTTTTATGTGCAGAAATAAAATGTTTTTCCTTATAAAATCAGGTCTCTCTTAAATGGCCGCTCTTATTTCTTAGAAGAAAGAGTGATACCATTTGAACTTAATGTATCCCTTTGAGCACAAACAAGGTGATACAATGTATGTAGAACTTTTGAAGTTAGAAGTCTCCAACCTTTTTGGCACCAGGAACAGGTTTAGACAATTTTTGCATAAGCAAGGGGTATGTGGGATGTGGGGATCTGACAGAAGGTGGAACCTGTAAGGTGATGGGAGCAATGGGGAGCAGCTATAAAGACAGATGAAGCTTTGCTGCTTGCTTGTGCTCACTTCCTGCTGGGTGGCCTGGTTCCTAAAAGGCCATACATCGGTGGCATTGAGACCCTGGTGGGGGACGCAGCCTTAAAGTATAGAATGAATTTTGCCAAATCTACATAGCTTTTCCTTGTCCGGTCAGAAAAGTAGCGATAATTAGGGCATATGCTTACTTTATTATTTTAATTTATGTAGGTGTTCTTTTTTTTCCTCCATAGCCTGAGACCATGCTAGTT
>NW_003852488.1:5472883-5476789 GCF_000181295.1 Otolemur garnettii | reverse complement strand
GTTTTCCTATCAAATTCTGCTTTGGTTCTCTGTGGAGATTCTATTTTCTGATAATGTCTGATTGAGATATTTTGCCCATGCTTCCCAGATTTTTATGTATAAAAATTACAAACCTGTTGAAAAGTTGAAATAATAGTATAATGAATGCTTATATATATACTATATTTGGATTTACCAATTTTTAATGCTTTGAGACATTTGCTTTATCTCTGTATGTACACACACATGCAATTCGCACTTAATAAAAACATTTGAAAATAAGTTGCCTGCATTATGACATTTCACCTTATATACTTCAGCATGAATCTTTAAAGGACAAGAAAATTCAACCTAAATCTGAAAACATTATTAAACCCAGGAACCTTAACATCAAATCAACAATATTAATTTAATATAGATTCTACATTTAAATTTCCTCAAGTATAACCAAAATATTTTTTATAACCGTATTTATTTATTTAAGTAAATTTATTTCAGGTTAATGTGAGGGTATAAACAACCAGGTCAAAATATTTGATTTTGTTAGGTAGAGTCCCTCTCGTGGTTATGTCTCACACACAAAAGGTGCACCAGATATCCCAAACCAATCCCCATTCAGCGATTGCACCCCAGCCGCTTCCCTCTCCCTCTCCCTCATTCTATAGCCTTATTTATTTCTTTTTTTGGACCCATGAGCCAATCAGGGATCATACATTGTATTTGGTTGAGAGGTATCTTTAAATATCATATACATTGTGTGTTAAATCTGTTGTATATTTTGTCTACTCTTAAAGAGTCATTTGCAGTCTCTACAGGTAACATTTTTTGACTCTTTCAAGAAGAGTGTGTGACATTTATTAACTGTATAATAAAATAAGCTGTTTTCCCAGCTGCTGGATGAAGGTTAACTCTGAAAATGATTTTTCCAGTAACCAAGTGAGTTGAGCTGTTGCTTTAAAAATTCTTTTTAGTGTTTCTTTCCCAGCCTTTGAACTTTTCACTAAGCATTAGTCATTTTTAATAAAAATACATTTTGTTTGTAGGTCTTAATGGCTTTTCATCCTCATAAAAATATAGAAAAATTCACCAGATTCAACAAATTCTAGCTCTTAAAATTTTTTTTTGAAATGAAATACCAAATTACCCTCCCACCTTCCTAAGTTAATAAATTACATAATTACTAAATGTTCTGACAGACTTTGGAGTTTCATAATTTTAAAAACTGATGTCAGAGAAGAAATATTGAAATACTATTAAAAACATCAGATTTGCTGAAAAATACCTCTTGCCCAATTATGCAAATCTACATACCATGGCAACATTAACCGCACCTTCTATCAATGTAGAGAATTTGAATCTTTTTATTCTTTTGAGTTGCTCATTCATTGCTGCCTTTAAAATGGATATAGCAGTGTTATCTAATGTTACCTCCTCAAAATGTGCTTTTTTTTTTTTCAGTTTTTGGCCAGGGCTGGGTTTGAACCTGCCACCTCCGGCATATGGGACCAGCAACCTAATCCTTTGAGCCACAGGCACCACCCAACCCAAAATGTGCTTTTAATTTTGATTATTTCATAGTCTCCAGGTCTGTAATTTATTGTTTATGGTTGCAACATTAATGAGAGAAGGAGAATTAGGTCATTAGTGGCTAGAAATAATTTGATAGTATTTGTCCTCTGAATAAAAGTTCTTGATATCACTATTTGAGCCACATTGGATATAGTTATTTGTTTCTTTTATGTCTTCTTTGTCTCCAATTATTTTTCTTTCCAAGTTTTCTAAACCTCTTAAAAATTTTTTTTTTTTTTTTTTTACATTTTCCCTGACATTTTTTTTCTATCCTCAGATATATTTCTTATGGTTCATAAACTTAGCTTTTACAATTTTTAATTTTTCTTCCTTTTTGACTCACCTCCAGTCTACTTTATTATTTGTATTCATGAGAATTTTCTCCCCTTAGGTCTCTTGAGGCATGTCAATCTCCTTTAAACTTTCCTTTTCTTTCAGAATGATTATCTGTGGAAATACTATTACAATTTATCCCAAGCTCTCTTGCATTGGTTTAAATTGCTCATACGCTGAAATAATGTAAGCTAATTAAAATGATTTTTTCTAAGCCTCCAACTTAGTGGAGGCATCTGATTCCTATCTTCATTTCACCTTAGCCAAAACCAGTGTGACTATATGTAGACCTCATCATCCATCACCAGTAAACTTCCACCTCTGATGTCTCCAAGATTTGCGGAATTAACATCTTATTTAGTGTCCTTTACAGCAAGCCTGTACTGTGTTCTCAGAAACATTCACTCAGTCCCCCTAAATATTTAATTTCTGTGTGCTTAGCATTTAAAACTAAACCTGTACGGAGTCTTGCCTGTACTTTTGTTTTTGAAAGCCATCTTTTGATCTACAGGCATATCCTGGAAGTAACTCAAATTCAGTGTGTCTAAAATAAAACTCATCATTAATTGTGCTCCCTGATGAGAACAATTGTATTTCTTTTGTTTACTGCTGTATTCTCCAAGTCTGGAATGTACTGTGCACTAAGTGCATTTTGTTGGATGAATGGACAAATGTATCATATTTTCCTCTTTTGAATTTATTCTTCTTCCCAATTTCCTATCTCCTTTCCAACATCACCTCTTATAAACTGTCAGAGGGGATATAAAAATCTTTTGTATTTCAGGATTTTAGAGCCAATGAAGACCATTAAGTTTGGGATTATGCTTCTAGAGGAAGCCAGGCTTAAATTGATGTAGACAGAAGTATTCTAATCCTGGAAGCAGATCGGTTATTGTGGAGAATTTCTCAAGGTTGAGCAAGAGGAAAGTCTTTTGGAAGATGTTTCTCATGTGACAGAGATATGTGTCCACTCCTAGCTGAGAATCAAAGAAGTGATAGTATTTGTGATGAGGTATCAGAGGGGTGTGTGTGTGTGTGTGTGTGTGTGTGAGGTTAAACAATAGGCATCTTAGCCTTTACCTTGTTTTTCTCCATGCCCTTGGAGCAGTAGCAGTCAATTACCATAAACTTGATATACAGACATATATTTTTTATGATGGCCAAACATGCAGTTTTATATTCTGGTTTTATTTTGTAGCATTAGATAAAAATAATTTTCATGTTACACAGTTTTTATGATGAAAATTCATAATACTAGTTGAAGAGTTGTTCTATAAATACTCTAAATAAAGCTACTTTAAATAGCTCCTTTATTAATGCACATTTTGGTTATTTACTAAATTTCACATTTTGAAATAAAACTGAGATGATCCTTAATATACTAGGTTTTTCTTTTCATGGATTATCTTTTCAATATTTATATACTACTCTTTACAGCTTTGAATCATGCATGTCTTAAGTCTTTGTTTCCCTGGGATTTTCTGTCTATTTTATTGTATCAATGCCCAGAAAACTAAGTGTTTCCTCTTACATTTGAAATGCTTGTTTCTTAGCCACAGAGTGTGGATTCCATAATTTTTATTTCTTACATATTTATTTCAATTTGCATGCCCCTAAGAATTTTCTGATATTGAATTAAAAGTCAGATGAGCATCAGCTTTTGGGTTTGTTTGTTTGCTTGAATAACTAATTATTTTTTCTGCAGAGTTCCTGATATTTCTTTCAGTTACAAGGCTTAAACATATAATTTTAATGTTTAGTCTTTTAACTAAATATGAAATCTACATATCTGATGTAGATGGCAAACCATACCTTATTCTTCTGTTGGTTTTGTGGATTCTACTTATTATTGTTTTGAATAAAAGAATAAAAAATTTTATTTGCAGATACAATAGGCTTTAAACCAACAAAAGTAAGGAAAGATAAGGATGGTCACTTCATATTTGTTAAGGGTAATACTCAATGTGATGAGATTTTTAATTATAAATATTTATGCACCCAACCACGATGCACCTCAATTTATAA
>NW_003852488.1:5435221-5470208 GCF_000181295.1 Otolemur garnettii | reverse complement strand
AGCAGGTGGAAGTGCACTATCAGACTTCAGACTATACTGTAAGTTGATAGTGATCAAAACAGCATGGTACTGGCACAAAAATAGAGAGGTAAATGTATGGAACAGAATAGAGAACCAACAGATGAACCCAGATACTTACCATTATTTGATCTTTGACAAGCCAATTAAAAACATTCAATGAGGAATAGATTCCCTATTTAACAAATGGTGCTGGGTAAACTGGCTGGCGACCTGTAGAAGATTGAAACTGGACCCACACCTCTCACCATTAACTAAGATAGACTCTCACTGGATTAAAGATTTAAACTTAAGACATGAATCTATAAAAATATTAGAAGAAAGTGCAGGGAAAACTCTTGAAGAAATCGGCCTGGATGAATATTTCATGAGGACGACCCTCACAGGCAATTGAAGCAACATCAAAAATACACTACTGGAACCTGATCAAACTAAAAAGATTCTGCACAGCCAAGAACACAGTAAGTAAAGCAAGCAAAGGTTTAATAACCAGAATCCACAGAGAACTCAAACATATTAACAAGAAAAGAACAAGTGATACCATGTCAGGGTGGGCAAGAGACTTGAAGAGAAACTTCTCTGAAGAAGACAGGTGCACAGCCTACAGACATATGAAAAAATGCTCACAATCCTTAATCATCAGAGAAATGCAAATCAAAACTACTTTGAGATATTATCTAACTCCAGTAAGATTAGCCCACATCTCAAAATCCCAAAACCAGAGATGTTGGTGTGGATTTGGAGAAAAGGGAACACTTCTACATTGCTGGTGGGAATGCAAACTAATACATTTCTTTTGGAAAGATGTTTGGAGAACACTTAGAGATCTAAAAATAGACTTGTTATTCGATCCTATAATTCCTCTACTAGGTATATATCTAGAAGACCAAAAATCACATGATACGAGAATGTTTATTGCAGCCCAATTCATAATTACTAAGTCTTGGAAAAAGCCCAAGTGCCCATTGAGCCATAAATGGATCAATAAATTGTGGTATATGTGCACCATGGAATATTATGCAGCCTTAAAGAAAGATGGGAAACTTAATCTCTTACATGTTTACATGCATGGAGTTGGAACATATTCTTTTTAGCAAAGCATCTCAAGAATGGAAGAAAAAGTATCCAATATACTCAGTATTACTATGAAACCAATTTATAGCTTTCTTATGAAAGATATAACCCAATTATAGCACAAGAAGAAGGAGACAGGGGAAAGGGAGGGGGGGAGGGAAGGATGGGTGGAGGGAGTAATTGGTTTGACCACATCTACGGTGCATCCTACAAGGGTACATGTGAAATTTACTAGGTGTAGAATATAAATGTCTTAACACAATAACTAAGAAAATGCTGTGAAGGCTATGTTGACCAGTTTGATGAAAGCATTTCAAATATATGTAAAACCAACACATTATATCCCATGAATGCATTAATATACACAGCTATGATATATTAAAAAAAAAAGAATAAAAAAGCCTCTCATCTTTTTTCTAGAGCTAACTATTGTTATCCATTCTGTGTCTCCCTTGAGTTATTCTGCACATACTCTAGCTTTTCTCCATCATCTTTATGTTAGCTAAAATTGTTGTGTTTCTGAAAAGGGAAACTTTTGTTTTAATGCATATATTTGTCATTTTAATAACATATTTATTTTCCTTATTTACATAGGCTCAGTGTAGTTTTCTTTTTTTCCTCAGTGTAGTTTTCAATTAGTTATGTTTCTTTTACCTATAAATCAAAATCTGAGTAAAGATTAGTTTAGATAATCATTAACTTCTATTGAGAAATAAAATTAGGGAAATAGAGAGGAATTGTGAAAAAGGTAGAGAAAATGAATAAGACTAAATGAGAGATATATGAAAGTAGGAGCCAGGACTATTGAGTATAGTGTTTGAAGAGTATGTTTTAATCTTTTTATCTGTAAGTATTCTTTTGTTCTTTAAATTCAGCATATATGCATATTTTTATTAACCATACTGCTGGATAATAAGTTATTAATTTTGTATAATTGATTTCTAAACAGTGTTCTGGGAATGTTAGTATTTGATAAACTATTAGTAGGTAGGTGATGAACCAAAAATTTCAGTGGTGCCTCATCCCTGTAATCCCAGCATTTTGGGAGATGGATGGGAGCATCCCTTGAGCCCAGGAGTTTGAGGCTGCCGTGAGCTGTGATGACACAACTACCCTCATGCCCCAGGCAACAGAGGGAGACCCTATGTCCATATTAGAAAAGGGAAGGGAGGGGAGAGAAGGAGAGGGAAAAGAGCTGTGGCATTGATAGTAAATGTTTTTAGTGAAATTCATAAACTGCTTTCAAGGTGTATAAGGTGCCAAATGCAAATATCTGAGCTACAAAGGTATTTTACCACATACTTGGAGTGAAAAGGAGATCTGTTAGACAGCACTATCATCCTCTGAACTCTTTGGCTGATAGATATTATCTTTGTATTTGGCAGTAATGTGCTTTTTTTTTCCTTTGGTGTTTGCAGAATGCAATTTTGGCAGTTCCTGGGGGGAATAGAATTTACCGAGGCAATATATATTCTGACAATGAAATAATTGTTATGTCAGAAGCTGCTTTGAAATGCCAAAAGAAAATATTTCCTCTTTTTCTGCCTTTCTTTTTTCATAATTGTCATAAACAATGTAAGATGTATACATAAACTGTACAATTATTTATTTTTAACATTTTATGGAATGGCTTTGAAAGTTAGACACAGTGCCAAATGGTAAAATGTTTATTTATTTTTCTTTGAATCCAAGGACCACAGTAGGACATCACTGCCCTGGTTGTGTAGGAGTCTGGTCTGGGGAGGGTAGGAAAAGCAGCATTCCTATTAGTATTGTTTCCATTGCTGCCACCACCTTTCCCTAGCAGGATCTTTTATAGTTTAGAAACAAATTCTGCCTCAAGTCCTTTCATGAAATTAGGTTGACGGGCAAGTTAAACAAATACAAAACAAGCAAACAAGAACTTGACATCCATAGCTTCTTCATTCCCACAGATTCCCTGTGAGTTAGATAGGCCCATATACATTCTGAAACTGATAAGCTTCCATTTCCCAAGGCTTGAGACTATATTATTAAAATTATCTGTGTATTTTGGAATAAACATTGTATTTTTTTTTACCTTTATTGAAGGATTTTTTTTCTCTCCAGTTTTAGTTTTTACTTCAGATTGGTTATACTGACCTGTGAAATTCATTAAAAAGTTATTTTAGTTTATATTTAGGAGTGAAATTTTTACTTATAATTCCTTTATCTTCCTCTTGAAAATGAGAGTTTTTTAAAACAGTGAAGACACTCAGGGTTGTGGAACTGTTGAGTTTTCATTATAACCAGTAACAGAGCTAGACTTCATTAGATGTGGTGATTTTATAATGTTCACCCCATCCCCTATTCATAACATAAACAAACAACATAGAAATTAAGGAGTAGAAGAAATCGCAGTATAGGACTTGAAGGACTCTTGCAGGTCTTATTTGGGGTAAGGAAATATATGTGTGTATATATATATATTTTTTTACATTTTATGACACATTATGTTTATATATGAAATCAATATTATATAAATATGTTATTTGAAATGTTTTTGTTAATATGTATTTATGTGAGCATATTTTATATAAAATATTATATAAAACATGAATATTTTATGTGTGTATTTTATGTTTATGTATTTTTCATACATAAGTAACATAAATAATATATAAATTCAAAATGTAAGTAATGCATAGCTATACATAACTATTTTTATACTGTAAATAATATATTCATATATAACAATATATAAAATATGATTATAAAAATATTTTATATCTTTTAGGTTTTTCTCTGATAGTTTAGCATTTCTTAGGAAAGAAAAACCCAAGTAAACACCTTCTTGTCTGGTATGGCATTGTGGATAAATGTACCTGAAGACTTGAGGAGGTTTATAATACTTCATTAATTTTTTTGTAAGTATTTAACCCAGTTCTTAAGAAGGGAAGTGGTTTAGTAAACAAACTTCCCAGTCAGATAGCATGCCTTCTTCCTCTCCTGGCCCAAGCCTGGTTACATTCATATTCTCTTCAAATCAGGGTATTGAGGGTAGTGGGCTTAATTGTTTGGTGACAGAAGGGATTACAAAACTGAGGGAGGTCTCTTGGCATAGGGGAGAGGAGGAGAGAAAAGAGAATAAGAAGTCTGTGCTTTGGGCTGTTTATTAACCTTACCTTTCTGTGGAAAAGATCCTTCACCTGGTGACTGGGCATAGAACTGGCAGCTGGAGTGTTGTCTCTGACCCCTGGAAACCAGATGAGCGAGGCTGTTGAAGGATGGAGTCGGCTGCGCGCCAGCTGCCTCATGCCTGGAATAAAAGTCACAGAGAGACTTGTAGGCAGGACTGCAGTGAGGAGCTAGAAGCTTTTAACTGCCATTTCTCTCCTGTTTCCAAAGGACTAATTGTTAAGGGGCAGTTAAGAGCTATGGTGATGGAAATTATTACTGTTTAAAGTTTGCCAGTGAGACTGCTTGAAAAAGTGTCCGATAAGAGTTTTCTTTTGTAGGCACAGATGCTTCTTGACTTACAATGGGGTAGTGTCTGGATAAACCCATCCCAGGCTGAAAATATTGTTAAGACAAAAGTGCATTTAATACACCTAGCCTACCGAACATCATAGCTTAGCTTAACCTAACTTAAGCATGCTAAGGATACTTACAATTAGCCTACAGTTGCACAAAATCTTCTGGCAAAACAGTTAGTTGTTTGCTGGAATTCCTGATCTTGTAGCTGACTGGGAGCTGCTGTTTGCTGCCACAGCTGCTTGCTGCCACTGCCTAGCATTTCCAGGGAGTGTGGTAGCAGTTTCTCCTGAACACATACAGCTTTTGCACCATAGTAAGTTTGAAAAATCTCAAGTTCCAAGTCTACACATTTTTAAGTCCCAAATGATTTGTCTTACCTTCATTGACACACTAATGTTGAAATCCGCAGGAGTGTCAAAGGTTTGCTTTCTCCTGGTATCTCTGTAGCTATGGGCTTATTGTGCAATAGCTCCATCCCCAGCACTGCAGGGCTGGAAGCTCTGCAATGTGGTTATGGTACCTGGAGTGGGAGGGACAGCGATGGTAACTCAGTGTATCTGCCTGGATAGTCCTTGGTTATGCCAGGGGAGAGTTGGGTGAGTGGTTGCTGATACTTCGCTAGGCATTGTTCCACCTCTTTCTGTTTGAATCAAGGCCTCTGGAAAGAGCATAAAGAAGTATGTCAGACTTGACTTAGTGGTAGTGAAATAACTCAATTTAGTTGTCTTCTAAAACTTTGCTTGAGCTAATGTGGACCTCTAGAGTCAAAAGAAAGGGAAATGCATAAAAAGTGATAGAAGGAAACACTCTATCTTTCCCACTTCTTCTTAAGATATAAGTCTTTGGAAGTGAAATGTTTAGATGCATAATGGTTTTCAGGGCAGCTCTGATCTTCCTCTCACAGTTCTACCCCATTCTGTCAGTGGTCCAGTTCTCTCAAGAGTTTCTCATCATTATTTTCAAACGCCCAATGACTGTTTCTCTATGTTGTTGCTTTCCTGACACCTCTACCAGGCTGTATGAAATGTGTGGTATTTTATAGTCCTTTTAGAAATGTTTGAAATGATTTAATATTTAAAGAGTATTTCTTTTATGTGAACTTCATATCACATTTGGATCACATTGGTCATCAGTATTAACTAAGCAGTTATGGTGTACCTGCATGAGATATGAACTTCAAGTAACTTACCATATGTTAAACACAAGAGGTATAAATTTAAAGACTCTTTTGTTAAGTGGAGGATGGATTAGCATAACTCAGAGGGAACCCTGGCTTTCCCACTCTGCATAAATCACATTGTCTCTAATCCTCATGTGTCTAATAGGGATAGAGTTAACTATCTCTAGGATTGCTGAAAGAATTAACCTACAAAAGATGTCAAGCTCATCACAGACATTCAGTTAAGCAACGCAGGATGGGGGAGACTTAGGAATGTGAGTTAAGATAGGCAGCAAGAAATAATGTAGCTTTGGACTTGGGCCAATTAGAGTGGAAGGTGGTACTATGAGGTAGTGAGATAAAAAAGGTTGACTCACATAACCAGCTAAGAAGTTTGATGAGATCTAATAAGCAGCTGAATATTGTATGACTACAAGTGGCATTTGGGGAAGATTTTTTTCAGTATATAAAAGTCATGTGGTAACTTTAGGAGGAAGGTACTATTATTATCCTTATTTTCCACATGGGAAGTTGAGTTTGGAAGAGGTTTTAAAGAAACTTTATATATGTTTTTACTATGTGTATATAATAATCACGCTAATGGCAATCAAAATGAAAGAAAACATTAATTCATGATTTAGCCACCCAGACAAATCAGACTGTTTTCATTTTCTCATGTTCTCAATTAGTTTTGGTTCTTATAAGAAATGGAAATTGTTATTAATATTATTTAAGTTAATTTCTGTCAGTGCTTTAAACAGTGCCTGGCACAGAGTAAACACTTACTATATGTTAGCTATTATTTTTGTCCTAACACAGACCTAGCATTCATGGAATAGAAGAGACGCTTCATGATAGCAGATGGCTTAAGTAAGGGTACTGTGGCAGGTAAATTTTGTGGCCTTCCTAGTTTCACTCACAACTTTGTAACATTTCATGTGTAAGCTAAACATAAAGAGAGCTCCCAATCTTATCCATAATGGATTGAAGTGTGACTGATATATGGGTTGTTTGCTATTTAAAATTAAATTCTTTGGTGGCCTGTGAGAGGTTTGCTCTTACCAACTTGGAAATGGTGGGAGTGAAAGAACAAATAATAAGTTTATTACAAAAATTTATGTCTGACTCAATGGGTAATCTGTTGTTGGCTTGATATATAAGTATAATTATTATGCTTTTCCTAGAAAAAAGATGGATTTATTTTTTAATTGCTACATTCTTGGCAGTTTTACTTATAGGGTAAACTTTCATGATTTTGTGTGTGCTAAGAGTAAGTCAAGCAGTTTATGTCAAAAATGCTAGTTTTTAAACTTTTCTGGTGGGTTACGGGGGAGTTGGCAAATGAACATGTTGCAATAGCTTATTTCTAGACTAGCAAAACTGTGAACTCTTCTTTAGCTGCTAACTCTGAGTTATTTTTCTAAAGGCTTTCTGTTTGTGTTTCTAAAATCTTAGCTGTTGATAGCACTTGGATATACTCACCATTATTTTTCAAGTGCTGAGGTCTATGTTGTTGAATAAATGAAACTAACCTTTGACATGAAAGAAAGTTTTGAAGAAAGAAGGAGTTGATTTGCTTTTCACTTTCAAAGCCACGTCTTACAGAAATTTATCAAGAACATGAATTATCTTTTTCACACCTTTGTCTACTTTGGGACATAGTCATTAGGGAGATTCACAGGTACAAAGATTGCTGTGTGCTGGGGGAAAACAATAAAAAAAATGAAATAATTGGAATTGAAAAATAAAACTCCTTTGTGCATTCTTTATTTAAGTCAATAAGTTTTGTGGGCTTTTGGGTCTTCTCAAATCTCCTTGAAGGCATTTGTGATGCAATTATTGTGGCTGGACTTGCCATTATACCCTTTCTGGGGAGCCCAGCAGGAAAGAAGGCTCATTTACAGTGTAGTCTGGTAAATGGGTTACAGCTCTGTTGAGAGGATTGTAACTTTTCCAGCTTTGAGCAATAGCACAGAACATCAGTTGGTAAATGGGCCTGGAAGTGCGGGAAGATACAGAGACATTGATAAAAGTCATTAAAGCATAACTGTTTAAGGGGTTTGTTTTGATTTACGTTCCTTTTCTCTAGGCTTTTCCCTCCTTCCTTTGTTCCCTATCTCTTTCCCATTCCTTCCTTCTTTCTTGCTTTTATTCTCTCTCTTCCTTCCTCCCTCCTACCCTCTGTTCCTCTTTCTTTTCTTCCTACTGTGTTTTCTTTCTCTCTTTCCCTCTCTTCCTTCTTTCCTTCCTCCTCCCCTCTCTTTGTCTTTCTTTTTCATTCATTCATTCATTCACCAGAAAAGGCAGCATTCATAAGATTTCACAGATAAATAATTTTATTCTTGCTGTGTAGAGATTTTTCAGTTTTTTTTTTGGAGCAGAGACTCAACCATGAGATTAGGCAAAAGTAGGAAACCTTTAAATTTTTTTGTTGCTCTTAATTCACTGGGTACATACTGAAGTGAGATTTTTAAAGCATTACTTATTTGAATAATTTGGCACTATCATTAGTTTTCATTTCACTCATAACTTGTTGAGGAAATGATTTTACCATTGAGTTATTATATACAACATAAGTCATTTTTGTTGCTGTCTTTCTCCCCCATTTTCTTTATTTTCTTTTTTCTTTTTCCCTTCCTCCTTTCCTCTCAGCCTCCTTTCCTGCCTTCATTTTTCCCTTCTCTTGCCTATCCTTCCATCTTTCCTTCCATGTGTTTTTCTCTTTGTTTTAATTACATTAGTATCCATAACTCAGCCCCAATAGTAAACACACCGCAAACTTTTTGGATAGTTGGGTTCAGACTACTGTGATTTGCTATCTGGGAACAGTTGGTACTGTTTTACCTCATTCCATTTTGGTATGTATTGTTGTTGGAAAGATTTATTTTAGAGGACTGGATTGCAAAGCAGCAGTCTTACTATGGTCAGATAGGCAAAAAAAAAAAAAAAAAAAATTCTTTTTTCCCCTTTGGCTAACAACCTTACTGGGTAGCTGAGAAGAAAATACACTTTCTTTTTTTCAATTTATAATCTTTCCCTCCATTTTTGTTTAGTTGCTTTTCAATGGCTCAATGTCTTTTAGATTAGACTCATGGCCCTTAAGATTTCAATACCCTTTCCACAATTTTCTTCAAGATGGAGTCTGAGAGTGATCTTCTGGTGATAAGTGACATTGGAGACCTCTGTCTGCATAGTACTCTCTGGCACTATGTTGTGGTCTAGAGTGGTATCTTGGACTGGTTCTTTTCATTGATGCTCTGCTGATGTTTTCCAGGAAGTCTCTGATTGACATGTGACTTTTCCTCTCCTCTTGTAATAGTTAATGTATTAGCCAGTATCTTCCAGAGAAACAGAGCTAATGGGGTCTATTTATGTTCTGCACTCTCTTCCCTTCTGTCTTTCTGTCATAGGAATTGGCTGAACAACTGCAGAGGCTGAGAAGTTCTATAATCTGTTATGTGGAAAATGGGTAGTATAATTTGTACTGATCTGAAGGCCTGAAAACCAGGGAGCTGATGGTGTAAATTATGATCAAAGTCTCAAGACTCAAGAACTAGGAATGCTAATTATCTGAAAGCAGGAGGAGATGAATCTCTAGCTCAAGCAAGTGAATTCTCCCTCCTCCACTTTCTTTTTTTCTTCTAATTTAGTTATCAGTGGGTTGGAGGAGGCTTATCTATATGGAGGCAGCCATCTGCTTTACTCATTTCACCAATTCACATCTCCTCTAGAAACACCCTCATAGGCACTGTGAGGAATTACTTTTTACTGTATATCTGGGTATCCCTTAGCCCAGTCAAGTTGATGCATAATATTAACAATCACTGTTAACAAACACTTGAGGGCTTATCTGGAGAAGCCTACACAGGTCTTTTCAGTTGATTTCTCAAGTCATTTCTTAAGGAAGCCCAAAGATTATTATAAAATAGTCCTGGAGAAGTTGGCCAAGTCACTCTGAAAGCAAGTATTCATAGTCTATTTAACTTGAGAAGCTATGCTTTATCATGCTTTCTATGCTTCTGTGGCCTAGGTCCCAATACCAAAATATAGAAATTCAACTTGGTTCAAGTTACACCATGGGGAAAATTTTGATATGACTGTTGTGTTTTTATTTTTAGTATTAATTTCTTTTAAGTGGCCTTTACCCCCATTTTAGGCAGTCTGAGCTCACCATTTTAGAGAAGGAGGACCTGGCAGAACAATTGAAAACAAAAGAGTTGATTCCAGCTTTTGAGTTTAAAACTCTGGGTAGAGATCATAGTTGAAAGAAAATGTTGGAAGATTAGCAAGAATATATAATAATGTAAGAAAATATTTTTCCCCTCTATATCTGATAAAGATTTCTTTTAATGTGGAGATATAGTTGGAAAGGAATGGTGCCAGACACTTTTGCCTACAACTGTTTCAGTGACAGTTCTAGCTTCAGGGTTGGGTAATCTCAGAGGAGAGAGGGAATGTGCCCCAGTCCTTGTCTGGATGCCTAAGGGTGCTGCTGTCCTTGTCTGTAGGGCCATAGAGTAGCTGGAGACAGCACAGGGTTGCTAAAATAATCTATGTGTGCTCACATGTGTTGTGAAAAGGAGTCAGATCTTTTCCTGTTCATACAGGAGCAATGCTGATGTGGCACTGAAAATAGGCAGTTGTGGAGAGGCCTTGCCTTTGTAATAAAGAACCAACACTGGAAAGCAGCCTATATAGGTAGGTGTCCTTCCTTCTTAGCTGATGCCAGCATGGAGCTGTGATTCTTTCTGTGAGTCATGTGGAATGAGGTACATCTTAGCAGAAGCCAGCAAGGCGGGAGAGGTAAGGTGCCTTCCCTGATGCCATGACACTATGCCAAATGGAATTTGGATGGGGAAGGGAGGTGAGAACTCTATATTGAATTTACCCTATATTTATTTTACTAAGAAAGTACCAAGTTAACTGAACTTAAGCTGAATTAATGAGTTTAAATTTTCTGCTGACAAGTAGAATGGGGGATTTTTAAGTTGAGTTTAAAAAAAAAAGTATACTTCTTACATTGGACCTATCCCATAAGTTTCTATGTACAGAGAGTTCCTGGGTTATAAATAAGTTTTGTAGGTTTGTTCTTAAATTGAATTTTTATGTAAATTGGAACAAATACATTTACTTATTACCTGTAATAACCTCTGTTTGTAAGTGCAAGTAATATGTCAGTCAGATGTTTGTAACTTGGGGACTTACTGTAATAGCCTCTGTTGATAAGTGGGAGTTTTATGTAAGTCACATGTTTGTAACTTTGAGACTGCCTATATAAATAATCAAGGCGAAAACTGCAGTGGAGAACTAGTGCATAATAAAGTAGCCTTCCAAATATGATCCAGTTTGTCTTAGATGACTTCTGTTAAATTAGAGCTAAGCTGGTTCAGAAAAGCATTGAAGTACTGCCCCATTAATTATTTAGCAGGAGTGATTCTTACCTCTCACTAGGAGTGTAGAGCACACAGTGGCATGTTAATGAAGAAACGCAGTAGTTATCGTCCACCATTAAGATCTGAAACTTTAAGAGTTTGTGCCACTTGCTCAACTAGACCATTTGTTTGAGAGTGTAAGAGGGTAGAAGCTTTGGGAGGCATCCTGGTGTAGGGGAAGACACACAGATTGGGTGTCAAACATGTAGTTTTAAATTCCATATCTGTCCCATACAAACTGTGTTCCCTAGGTTTTCTTTTCTGTGCAAAGCAGTTAGTATTAGCTGTGGTGGACTTCCTCTCTTTTTGTTTCAGCCTCTCTCCATTCTGACAGTTTCACCACATTGCCCACTCTCAGTGCAAGTCATTCCAAAAAGTTGTGTCTACACTGGGCTTCTTTTGGCCCAGGCCTGGTTAGTCAGGGCTATTGACACTCTTGTTATGGTGAGTGGTCCAGGGTAGATACAGGACCTAAATCTTAAGAAGAGACATCTAAGAATTTTTGTTGAAAGAATTGGGAAGAAGCACTTCACCTTCCTTAGTTGCTAAGCTTGAGAAGTTATAAGCTTGGAGCTAGAAGGTGCTGTCACTTTGGAGAAGGCCAACCTAAGTCTGAAGAAGCTATACAGAGAAGAGTAGAATGGAGAGATGGATAGTATGATTTCTCTGGCAGGATCTGAGCTGCTGAATTTAGTCATGCCTGAGGCCTAGTATTTTCAGCAAGACTTTGGGGGCTAATGAACACCTTCTTATTTCCTCCTTTCAAGTTTGGAGCCAACTAAGTGATAGCAACAAGAGTTAGACAGATGGAGATCAAACTATTGGCTGTAATACTAATAAAAGCTGAATTAGTGAATATAGTTTAGATGTTCAGGCACAGTAGACTTCCTGAATTGGATTTACAGAGCCAAATCCTGTGTAGTAAGCTTAACATATGGTAGAAAGCAAAGCAGAACACTCTTCTTATAGTGAGGTAGGGAGACAGATCCCTAAGGCAGGGAGTGGAGGCATCTGAGCTAAGTGGTGCCCTCTCCTACACATACAAATTGGCTAAGTACCTCTTCCTCCCCACATTGAGTGAGGGGGAAATGGAGAGGCCCAAACTTTACTCAGGCAGGAGAAATGCCATATGAATTCAGAGCACTAGAAGTTCCCTTTTGGGCGTATGAACTGTAAATTTTCTTTTTGCTTTAATTTTGTATCACTTGAAAATTAGGATTTTGGGCGGCACCTGTGGCTCAGTGAGTAGGGCACCTGCCCCATATACCAAGGGTGGCGGGTTTGAACCTGGCCCTGGCCAAACTGCAAAAAAAAAGAAGAAGAAGAAATAGCTGGGCATTGTGGCAGACGCTTGTAGTCCCAGCTATTTGGGAGGCTGAGGCAAGAGAATCACCTAAGCCCAAGAGCTGGAGGTTGATGTGAGCTGTGACACCATGGCACTCTACCAAGGGTGGCAAAGTGAGACTCTGTCTTTAAAAAAACAACAACAACAAAAAAGAAAATTGGAGTCTTGACTGTGTTTATTCATTTATTCCACCAATTATGGGCAGGTATTATGTTTTATTATGTTGGTGAAATAACAGTGAACAAGTCCTCATCCTCAAGGCCTTGGCAGTCTAGCTGGAGAGGTAGAAAGTGTGTAGGCAGCTGCTCCCCTGCACGGTAAATACCAGGATAGGGTTAAGATATGGATGCTTTGGAAGTGAATGCCTCACCTTCCTGCAACAATGGAAGCCTTCCTAGGGTCTATGAGGACAGAATGAAGCAATGCAGGTGAAGTTTGTGTGTATTACAGACCTTTAATAAATGCTGGTTTCATTTGTTCTTCTCTTTGATAAGTTGCCTCTTTGAGGGTTCACCTTTGTGTTCCATTACTTAGGATAGTACCCAACACCTGATGGTGACTAAAAATGACTTGCTGAGTGATTAAGAAACTGTTGAATAATTTCTGAAATTCATTTGATGATAAGTGGAACCACTGTCAGAAGTTATATGTCTGTAAATTTATGATTTTTAAAAATGTTAAATATTGAATATTGCAGTAGATACTTGAACCAAGAGAAACTCTGTGAATATAGCACTAATCTGTTTTCAGTGACTGTCAGATTGTCACCAAAACACAGCTCTCTAATCATTACCACCATCATCACTGTAATAATATGTCATGGTTTACAAATGCTTTTTATACATAAGCTCATTTCATTTTTAAATGAAACCTTATTTTTTAGAGCAGTTTTAGGCTTACAGAAAAATAGTTAAGATAGTACAGAGTTATCAGAGACTCCATACTCACTCTTCCTCATTATTAACATCTATATTAGTATCACATCTTGGTTGCAATTAATGAACTAATATTGATATATTATTATCAACTAAAGTTTGTACTTGATTCAGATTTTCTTATTTTTCATCTAATGTCCTTTTTCTGATCCAGAATTCCATCAAGTATACCATATTACCTTTAGTTGCCATGTCTTCTAAGGCTTCTCTTGACTATTGTGGTTCCTCAGACATTCCTTATTTTTAATGACCTTGACATTTTGTGAAGTACTGGTCAGGTATTTGTAGAGCATCCTTCAACTAGGATTTGTCTGATTTCCTAATGGAAATTTGGGTTATAAGTTTCTTTGAAGAGGAGCAACAGAGATAAAATGCCATTTTCACCATACTGTAAACATGCCTTGTCACTCTTGATGTTGACCTTGATCACCTGGCTGAAGTAGTGTTTGTTAGGTTTCTCCACTGTAAAGTTACTTTCCCCCCACCCATCTATAGTGTGCTCTTTGCCTCATTTAATATTTAAGCCTGCAAAATGTCTGCCTTACTAACGTCCATAAAAAGTAGTGGTGGTAGGAACCGAAATAAGCAAATTCCATGAGTCATAGATTTGCTATGAAGATCAAATAGGTAATGCCTCTGTACATTTGAGCTAATTTGTGCATTTTTACTGATAATTCAAAGAAATAGATCTTCAAGAAAGTAGAGGCCTTTAGTATAGGATAGTGGGAGAGAAACTGTGGACAGTAGAGTCTTTTGATTAATTTAAAAACTTGCATCTTTTAAAGTGATCATTTGCTCTTTTCAAATACAACACCAAAATTACATGCCTTCTTGGTAGACACTTGTCAGCTACAATTTATGATGCCAAAATTTTGAGCAAAAGTAGGAGGAGAGGAAATCCATAATCCAGCATTTTCTTAGGTATTTAGGACAGTAACAGGAGTAAAAATGGTCTACTTTTACTTTCTTTCTCGTTCCTTTTAACTGAGCATGGAAATGTGAGAGAGGAAAAATACGAAGAAGAAAAAAAAAAAAAGGGAAAGGGTAAGGAATAGACCAGAGAAGATTTAGCCTGGGAGTGGTAGCTCCTGAGTGATTTATTATGGGCCAGGGAAAGCTTAGTGTTTCCTTCATATTTTTCAGGAAGGATGTGATGAGTTGCAACAACAATCTGGAGACTATTGCAGACTTGTTTGAATAAGTCCTTCTTTATGTCTGGTTCCTTTTAAACTCGTGTTTTGTACCTACCTCAAGTTAAATGGCTAATCAGTTTTCTCCTGCCTCCAAGAAGAAATGTCTCTGAGGAGCTTTACAATTTTACTAGTTCAAGAACATCAACATTTCTCCACATTCAGCTTGAACCAGAGGCAAAGTAATGGCAGTAGTAGCTGCTCTTTGTGAAAATACTTCTCTCCTTGGGCTTTAAATCATATATATTTTTTTCCTTTCTGCCATTCATTTTCTCCTTTGCAATGGAATTTTTCCTGATTATTTTCCCACTACCCATCCAAAAAGTACTTAATCTTTGGGAATTAAAGGCAAAATAAAAATGCTGCCTATTTTCTTTCCTCGTGTAAAGCATATCCATCCCATTACTCTCCACTAACAAAAAATAAGTGACATCCTGAAGAACTAAATTAATTTTACTTTGTTCATTTCATGTTAAGAGATGCTGCTCCTGGATGGCTGTTTTATAGAGTGAGGGCCTTTAGGTTTAGGATAGGAAGTGGAAAATAATTTTTAAGGTTATGAACTTTGGGGCCATATCACCAAATTTATCATCTGGGCTCTACCACTTATTAGCTGTGCAAGGCTGCTTCAGTAAATGAGTATAATAATAGTCCTAACTCACATGATTAAATGATTACTTTTATATGTATAGTGGATATGTCAATCACTAAAACTGGTGTCTGACATAGTAAGTCCCTTGTATTTGCAACTTACATACATAACTATATGCATAAAGATTCATTGGCATTTATGCTAATATTCTGTGTTTGTTCTCCTTCCTCACTTTGTGCCCTGCCAGATGGTTGATGATATTGACCAGCATTATCTGGGCCCTCTTTCCAACTGACTTCTAGTTGGGTTCAGCCAGGAAGGGAGTGGGAGGACATGATGGATAAAAGGGAAGAAATATGTGGTTAATTTTTTCTTACTTTTTCTGCTTCTGTGTAGCTGTTTTTCTTGCAATGGAAGTGCTTGGTTGTGATTTAGCTCCCAGTGGGCAGCCTTTTCTGGCTTCAGCCCACCCTAGACATCTTTTTCTCCCTCTACCCTTTTAGCCTTAGGAATGCTAATTCTTCTAATAGCTGGTCTCTGGGTGCCTTAATAGCCCCAGTCTTTCCCACACTTTGATAGGTCCCTTTATTAGCATCTCTCCATTTGAACTATTTGGGGAGAATTCTGGGTTTCTTTTTGGGATTTTGACCCATACAAAATTCTATAACCTTATTTGGATTTGACAATTTTGGAATGACAGCTCTGAATCTGTTTTTACTAATAAGCTAGGAGAGCTTAATTTAAAAATTGTGATTATTATTTGTAAATTGCCTGCCACTTTATTCTTCTATTAAATTTCTTAAGGATAGAAATTACTATGTGTTAGATACGTGTATATATATGTGTGTGTGTCTTCCTTATAGCTTTTAGCCCAGTACCAGATTTATAGCAGGTGGTCAAAAAAAAAAAAAAAAAAAAAAAAAGAAAAAATAACCCTGTAGTTGTGAAGAATATTTCTGTTCATAGCAGTGAACATGATGGTTTACTCAAGTGACATATTAAAAGCTTTGCAACTATAGCAGCTTTAGTTTCAATCTCTCAACAATTACTTGTTAAGTTTTAAAGGATTTATTGCCTGTGAAAGGTGCCAGAATAATAGCACTGTGGAAGAAAATCCCATTGTCTCACAATAGCCTGTGAATGTCCAAGCTTCCTTTGCCTCCTGCCAGAGAGCCCAATGGAACTGATTGAAAGATTAGCTCATTTTTAACTGAAGTTTTGATGTTCTGGGAGACTGGGCAGTTTACCTCCACCTCAGGAAATTCTATGAGATAACTAGATTTAGTGTTGTCTTTTTCTGAAGAGTCTTTCAAACAGCCCCTCTGCTGTATCCTTGAATAGACTCAGCTTATTAAATAGGGAGTAGTTAATGAATTTCATGTGTGTATACTTTTGTCTGATGAGGAAGATGTTTGTAGTGAGGGTGACCTGGCCAACTGCTGAAATAGTTTTGTGACCTAATAACTGTAGACAAGATCCTAGATATAACTTGCTGGTCCTTAGCGTGCAAAGCACTTAAATGTAACTATAGACATAAATGTTTAACCTTCATGAGGGCAGAAATGGAAGTGTCTTTTTGTGAGTTACTTGGACAAATAGCTCTTGGAGTTTCATTTTCTTCATCTCTAAAGCAAAGAGTAACAACTGCTATCTTGCAGGTTTATTGTGAGCATTAGAGATGTTTACAAAGCACCCAGAATGTAGCAAGTACTCAACAAATGATCTAGCTTGAGAAAAGCTAGACTGGAAGGTATGTTTTTTTAAAACACTGAAAATGAATAGAAATGATTTCTGTGTTTACTTGGTCAGTAGTGTTTTTATTTTGTAATCTACTTATTTACACATAGTCTAAGACAGAGTTAGAGAAACAGAAGAGAACCTCTCAGAGGTTTTACCAAGATAATGAGCTTCAATATTTCTTGATATTGAATATTTGAGTATTTTTGATCTGTTGGATTGAATCTGTGGATGCAGAACACATGGATAGGAGGGCTGAGTATATCTGTTATAAGATATTGGTTAATGCAAATATGGAGGCTCAGATGTTCCATGATTTGCTGTCTGCAAGCTGGAGACCCAGTTTGAAGGCCTGAGAACCTGAGAGGTAATGATGTACTTTTCAAACTGTGTCTGAAGGCCTGAGAACCAGGACCGTAGGGGGCAGGAGAAGATTAATGTCTTAGCTGAAGTCGTCAGGCTGAAGTAGTCAGAGAGCAAATTTAACTGTCCTCTGGCTTTTTATTCTATTTGGACCCTCAAGGGATCAGATGATGCCTGCTCACATTGGTGAAGGCAGATCTGTTTTACTCAGTCTATTGGTTGGAATGCTAACCTTTTCCAGAAACATCCTTATAGACACAGCCAGAAATAATGTTTAACCAGCTATCTGGGCATCCTGTGGCCTAAGCAAGTTGACACATAAAATTAACCATCACAGTTATCTTATCAGTCACTTACATTCTTAAGCCTTGGTGACTTCCTCATCTATAATAAAAAGGTATTACACCTTAACATCTTGAAAAATTAGTTCCTGTGATTCATTCTGCTTGACTAATGTAATTAAAAACAAAAGTTTATTTGTCTAATTTCAGAAGTACTTGCTGAATGCAGAATATTTGAAAAACATAGAAAAACACTATCTCACCCTCCTTTACTTTCATCTATAGTCTTCAGAGGTAATCACTCTTAATATTTGCGTTTTGCCTAGTTATTCAGACCATTGTTAAACTTTTACATTTAAATGCATTCTCAGTTGATAATTAAGGAAAAGAAAATCTAGAAATTTGATAAAATTTTCCTTCTTGGGTATTAGGTATATTTAAAATAGCCACCTATGGCAAATAATGCCACCATCTTGGATGGCTATCTTTCTAAAAAGTGAATCTAATGTTGGAATTTCTTAACAAGTTGAAGGCTGATAGTTGCCATAGGAAGGAATATTTTTAGGAATGAGGTTCTTAGGAGAAGGCCATTTACCCTAAACAAAAGTGGGGACTCACGCTGTTTTATTGCAACATCCTCACCAAAGGATAGGAGAGTTCCACTAGGTGGTAGCATTGCCACATGGCCCAACAAAGCAAGCTGCAAGAAACTGGCTGAAGATTATGTGAATATTAAAGACAGAAGTTTGGACATGAATACAAAACCTGCTGTGGGCCAAGCAATATGATTTTTGACTTGTCCTTATTGAGAGCCAGCTGAGGGCTTGTCTGAAGGACAGTCATATCTATTACGTATATGTTTTAGGATGTATTTATAAACACACACATGTAAAATAGACCAAGGGAATTATGCCATCTGGGAACCAAAGTAGGAGAACAAATTTTCCTCAAGGAGGTAAAAAATATAATATATAATATGATAATTATGTAGGGCACACAAGATATGTTTTGAACTTTTTGGAAATAAACCTTTCAGGAGTGAGTTCTGGTGCCAAATAATAATAATAGCCAGAAGAAAACTATGTCTTGTGGTTTTCTTATAATCCTTTCCAGTTCCTCACACACACCAAATTATGCTCAGGAAAGTGGGGATAACACATACTTTTCAGGGCAAGTTCAGTAAATTGAACTCTTTGGATCAAAATACTAGCAAAACAACATTCGAAAGATCACAATATTTAACTTCCCTTTCAGAGTACACACAAACATTAGGAAAGAATGAAAATACTCTCATTTAAAAATCATTTTAAAGTTTTGGGTTTGAAATAACAATTAAAGCTTGTTTTTCTCATGCTTGGTGGATTTTCCTTTCAGATGAGCCTTTTGTAAAATATTGAGTCAATATTTTAGTACCGTCTTTATTTTTTACATATAAAAATTGTTTTTCTTTTTCCTTCTCATGATTCTTTCCCTATAATGATATTATTTCCTCCCTTTTACTGGAAATAAGATAAGTTGATTCCATTTTTTTTTTTTTTACCATTTTTCTCCACGGTAAGAAGATACAGTAGAAGTCATTTAGCACATAATTCAAAATATAATTGAAAATGAAGCATACATCCAAATGATCTTATAGTGCAGAAACTGTACAAGTAAGGTGGTTTTAGTGTTAGAATGAGAATGAGAACCTTTAATTTCCCCCTAACAACCTCTTCCTTTTCCTTCTCTTGATGGAATGTGCCCCTGAGGTGAATTCTCCTCCAAATTTGTCCTAATATTTGTGATTTCTTACAAGCTATTCAGATTTTTGAGCAGCAGATTTTGATGGGATGGGCTTGGCTAACTGTTCGTGCCCTGGGGACATTCCTATGTCAAAGGATGTTCTGGATGGAATTCAGGTGTGTGGTGGGACGGACTCCAAAAATCTAGGCCTGCTTTGAGGAAAAAACTAGAAATTCTGATCTAGCAAAAACTCTGAGATCATTTTGGAAGCAGCCAAGATGCTAAATGGTCTATGACAGATCAAGTAGTGTAGGTACACACTGGCATCCTTGCCTTTATGCCATCATCTTTGGAGAACAGGAATGGAGGGAGCTTCCTAATAGTGAGCAACAGTGGCCTCAGCTCTCAGTCAAGTGTGTGTGTATGAGTGGTGAGACTTAATTAAGAAGGCGAGATAGTTGTAGTAATTTCCTTTGAGTCTTCATTTAAAATTGACTTTTCATGCTATTAGCTCTTGAGGTGAGAGATGGGGATAGGAAGTATAAGGTTAATTGCTAAGGGTAGACACATACAAAGGTGGCTCTGCCATAAGCCACTTGAGAGTCAAATTTAGATCCAGATGAGATTTGGGTAACTTCTAGGCCATTTTCCTCCTTCTATCATGATCCTTTGTCAGTTACAGTCTGGATATTGTTTTTGTAGAAGCTTGAAAAGAATTCCAAACTGTGCTAAACCTCACTAAGGAGTTTGAAATCTACTTGAAGTATCATAAATTTTCTGTGCTTATTACTCTAAACTTTTGGGACAAAACCAAATACTGATAAATATGTAAACAAAAGCATAAACTATTTCTAGTCATATTTGACTTACCTGATTCTTGGGACAAGGAACATTTTTTTTTTTTTTTAAGCCTGGCAAAATATTCTTACTTTGCCATAGTTTGAGAAAGAATAATTATAATAAACTATCCACTCTTTTGGCTATAGATTCTTATATTTTCAAAGAATGAGAGCAATCATGGTGGTCTCTTTTTATTTAAATTCTGAAGGACGCCATAGTTGCCAATGGATAAAATTTCTTCTGGGAATAGAGATAGACTTCCACATAGGATTAATTTGCAGTAAAGTTAGAAATCTGAAGCACACGAATTAAATGGTTAAGTAGTGCTTGCAAGCCGTGATATCAGAGGAAATAACTGCTATTAAATAAAGGTTGAATAGCAGTGTACAGGGGAAAAATGTCCTCATTTTCATCAGCTAATAATCAAAACAGTTTGACACTAGCCAGAGAGAGCCAAAAATATGGAAACAATTATTGAGTTAAATAAAATATCACAAAATTATATGTTATTTTGCATTTTACATTTCTAAGGTAAAAACATTTCTTGAAGATTCCATTATGTATTGATCAAATAAAAGAAAAAGGTTAGGAGTGGGTTTAAAGGCAAAAGTAGGAAATGTGATATCTTAAGATACTAGTGGAAAAATGTTTGGGTTATTCTTACTTCCACAATGCATAACTCTTAACTTTAAATCCCACTGCTCACTGCCTATATTATTAGGTTGGAATAACCAGTTCTATAATGGAGAAAGTGGTTTCACTGACAAGAAAAAGATGTCTTATAAGTCTAGATGGAGGTTTGATCAAATGTATATAGTTCACTTTGACTTAAAAAAAGTGATGATGATTGTCATTAAATCTCATGTTCTGTTTTTACTTTTACGAGACCATTACACATCCGAACTGCATAACACTACAATAACAAAATCGCGTTTCCTACTATTTCAAGAAATCTGAAAAGGTGATGAAAGACATTTCCTACCAATGATGTCAGTGGTTATTTAATTGCCATTAAGATGGTAATGAAACTTTTTCTTGTCACTTATACATGATGAAGTGTTCTTGATCAGATTGTGTGAAACAAAATGGCTACCATTATATTAGATGTTCTTTCTGAAAACTGGGTTTTCATTACTTTAATAATGTTAGCAGAGAGAGCTGAATTATGTTTGGCATTAGCTCTTGAATTATTGCCTCTAGATAGTATTATAAAAGAAATTGGACTACCATAGTTTTCCATACTAAGGATAATGTATATTTTACAATATTGAGAAAAATCCACGTTACTATTATTTGAGATAAAATAAATTACCCACCCTAGATATAGAATTTGTTTTGTCTTGTTAATTTTAACTACTAGTATCATTTTATCTGAAGACCAGAGCTATGCTTAAGTCACATCCATGGGATATAAAGCACATTAGAAATTTCTGGATTTTTTTTTTGTCTTAAGATATAAATAAAGGAATATATAGAGGTCTTGTCTTCTCTCACATTTAGCTCGGTATTTCCTATTACTTGGTTATCTATTTTCTTTACCTGTCTGTGTTCTAGGAAAGATTGAAAGAGAGAAGGAAAGCAATAAAGACTATAAAATGGGAAGAAAGATTACAACATCAATTTAGAACTGAAGAACCAACATTATCATTAGAATAAGAAAAATTTCCTTATGTCTCAAATCCTAAACAAGGCTATTGGTCCTTAACTCAACAAGTCAAAGTTTAAGATATTATGGTCTGTAAGGGAAAAAAAGTATCAATGATGGAGTCTATTTTCTTTACCCTTAAGACTAGGCTAGGCATGGTGGTTCACGCTTGTAAACCTAGCACTCTGGGAGGCCGAGGTGGGTGGATTGCCTGAGCTCTGGAGTTCAAGACTAGCCTGAGCAAGAGTGAGACCCCATCTCTAAAAAAAGCCAGGATTTGTGGCAGCCACCTATAGTCCCAGCTATTTGAGAGGCTGAGGCAAGATGATTGTTGAGCCCAAGAGTTGGAGGTTGCTGTGAGCTATGTCACAGCACTCTACCCAGGCTGACAAAGTGAGACTGTCCAAACAAAAAAAAAGAAGATTGGGCTTGACAATGCAACTATGCTTTGATTGGACACTGACAGAGGCTTGAAGACTTACATGTAGGGACTTTCCCTATCCTGCTGTTCTTTGGAACCCTGAGACCATTGTGTGAAGAAACACTGAATATCCTACCAGACAGTAAAAGGCCATAAGGAGCAGATCTGAGCTGCCCTAGCTTAGATCTCTCCAGACCAACATGCCTCCCATCCCTCAGCTATGGGAGGCCATACTTGATTATTCAGTATCAGGCAAGCTCATGAGGGCTAGAAGATCTGTTTAATCAACTCACAGAAATGCAAATGTTTGTTAATTTCAGTCATTAAGTTTTAGGGCAATTTGTGTAAACAAAAGCTAATAAATATACATAGAAAGAGTGGAACATCGGTTTTTGGATGAAAAAAGCTAACAGACTTTTGTTGTCATTGCTTTTATATTTATTAATAAAATTGTGTTTGAATAGGAAGCTTAGTTTTAGTTTCATGAACTCATGAAGCTTCTGTAGTCCTTCCTGTAAAGACTCTATGATTCAAGCCATTCTAGTTGAAAAATTGTACCTCTTGAATTTCTGGGTGCCTTCATAAGCTTTGTAAGAATTGGAATCATCACATTTTCTATTATTCAATTTTGCTATTACATTTTTTTTTGGCCCGGGCTGGGTTTGAACCGGACACCTCTGGTATATGGGGCTGGCGCCCTACTCCTTTGAGCCTCAGGCACCACTCTTTGCTATTACATTTTTAAACAATTATTTTTTATGTACATATGAGAACTTTTGGGAACCAAACACATTAGCTACTGCTAATTTAATGTGACACATTGTGGATGTAAGTAACATTAGCAATAACATGTTTTTCACATTATTGCTAGAATTTTCACCAAATCCTCAAAAGTTTCTGAGAAAGACTTTCGCTTTATTTTCCATTAATAAGAATTATATTCTAGATGTATGTATAGAGCACATCTCCTTCTGTCTACTGGGGAGTATCTGGATGACAATCTACTTGTTTATTTATTAATTTTTAATTAATTAATTTTTTTGAGATAGTCTCACTATGTCAACCTTGGTAGAGTGCCATGGCATCACAGCTCACACCAACCTAAACTTTTGGGCTTATGAGATTCTCTTGCCTCAGCCTCCCACATAGCTGGGACTATAGGTGCCTGCTACAACCCCCCGCTATTTTTTGTTGCAGTTGTCATTGTTGTGTAGCTGGCCTGGGCTGGGTTCGAACCAGCCACCCTCAGTGTATGTGGCTGGTGCTGTAACCACTGTGCTATGGACACTGAGTTGACAATCTATTTATATTTGAATATATGCTCTCTGTTTTCTGTTTTTTTTTTTTTTTTGGCCTGGGCTGGGTTTGAACCTGCCACCTCTGGCATATGGGGCTGGCGCCCTACTCCTTTGAGCCACAGGCACCGCCCGTCTCTGTTTTCTTTATTGGTTGACATAGGTTATTGATTGAATGTGAGAATATTGGAAAATTCAAGAAATTGTGGACTTAGAAATTGTGGGTATTCATCTTACCCTATGGCTATCTTGCCTATTGTTGCAATATTGTCTTGATGTTTTTATTAAGAACATGAATTGAATTTTTTTTGAATAGGTTGATTTGAAAGGTAAAATCCCAGGGATGGCCAGAATGCCTTTTCTTTTTTATTTTTTACCCAAGATGTTCAGAGTTGTAATCTGTTTGTTTGGATACATATTTTACCAGATGATCCAGATCTTTGTAACCAGGTGGCTCTATGATACTCTTAGTTAGAGCGTCAGTTTTGAAAACTACCATCTAGAATCTGGAAGTTGCTCCTCTAGACTAGGGACAACTTTGCATTTTAAAGGATAAAATATAATTCATGCTAAATATTATTATTTTGGGGAAAATTAAATGAGTAAAGGAGAGAATTTTTTCTCAGAAATGAGAAATAAGAAAACATAAAATTTTGTATGTTTATTGTAGGCCCCAGGTTTTATTGATACTAATTTAAATTTAAATCCTTTAGCTGTATATCAAGGCAGTTATCAAGTTAAAGTTGATATTGAGAGCACCAAACAGCTCAACTTGTGAGTATTAATGGATTCAAATATGGGAACTTTTTTAGCATTAAAGGAAGTGGGTCCCTGTTGATCTGGTTTCATGTAAAGACTTTGTGTTTCTAGTGTAATGTGGTCATGTCAATTTCATATGCAACAAGATATTTGTTATACATTAGATTGCCTTTTTAAAAAAAAATTTAATTCCTTATTGGTGGAGATGAGATTGTGTATGTTCATTCTTTTAATAAGAATGAGTAAGAGTGAATTTTCGACTTATGAGTATAGTATAAAATGCCTATAGTGCTGACACAACAAATCCCAGAGAATTGTACTTTTAAAAAAAAATAGAAGTTAGAGTGAGGTAATTTGGGCCTAATCTGATGATTTGTTGGATAGCCTTCAAAGGTCACTTAACCTCAGTTGTAAGATGCTTTGAAATCCTTAGATAAAAGTTCCTATGTTTAAGACAGAGTATCAGACTGGATTCATATTTTATACAATTCTCAGGGGAAATTTTGATAGTATTACATAGAGCTAGAATTTGGTACAATAAAATTTTAATGGATTTGGGAATTAAGCAAGTGTATTCAATATTTGATTCTCAACATTGCAACAGCTCTGAATGATGGCAAAACATTCACTTTTGTAAAGACTTTTGAGTGCTGTACAGACTGGGTGCCAGAGAAAGAATTAATTAAATAACAGAAAGATGATTTTCATTTAAATTAAAGCCTGGCAGTTAAAGCCAAATTCAGCTTTACCCCCAATGAAGTAGTAAGAGATAGTAAAATAAATGAAATTATTATTTGAAATGTCTCTCTCCATGGACATCCTGCTTTGGACATATCTGATTCTGGGAAAAATGCCAGGCAAGGCCCTGAGGTGGCATTGGGCTTCACAGTGTCAGTACATCAGGCCTGCATGCCTGGAATGAGAGGCGAAACTGCTATCTCTAACCCTTCCTTTGTGGGTCTGAGGCCCTTTGGAAAGAGGATTTTTTTTGAGAAATATAAAATATGTTTTTGTTTGCTGTAAATTGGAGATTTCATAGATTTCCAAACCTAGGTATGATTAAAGAGAGGAAAATATTAAGTTGTCCTTAGAATGACCAGACAGGAATGTAATCACAATGTATAAGTGATAATCCTGAGGTCCAGGCATGATGCTCATGGAATTAGTTTAGAGATTGTTCTGGAAGTCAGGATAAAATTTTATTCCAATCACATGTAAGAAGCTCAGTGAAGGAAACTCAAAACATTTCCAGATTTTTTGCATAATTTCATAGGTCTTTATTGTGCATTTGCTCTGCACCAGTGTTATGCTTGGTTTCAGGGATATTGTTGGTTCAATGGAGAAATACTAGTTGATGTCACTACTATAGTAAGCAGCTGCTCTTTTAAGTGATTGATCTCATTTTTAATAAATCATTTCATGTGAAACATAAACATATTATATATTGTGCTTCATTTTAGAATACTGTGTTTTAACAATTATTCCAATTGGAGGTGGGCCTAAAAAACCATCTAAGATGAATTTATTTCATTTGTTCATTATTCAAGTAACCTTTATTTTGAGCTCATTTTTAAGTGCGAGGCACTCTCCCGCAGAGGTTGAATTGAATTTGTCCTTGGATTAGCATCGGTAATAGATCTCTGAAAAGGTTATTGCTGTTTTTGTTATTGCAAGTTTTGAAACTTGTGACAGGCTTCAAGTATTTGATCTTACAAGTTCTCACTGGCTTATCAACATTTATATCTTCCCTGCTAATATGGTACCACATATTTTTCATTATTTTTATACATTCAGTCCAACAGAGTTACCATGTTGTAGATAACAAATACTTTCATCAAACATTTATTGTGCACCTGAAATATATTTGGAAATTTTCTGTGGGGAAAAACAGTGTCTATCTTCAAAGCTCCAATGCCTAGGCAGGGATCCTCAAACTTTTGAAACAGGGGGCCAGTTCACTGTCCCTCAGACCGTTGGAGGGCTGGACTGTGGGCCCCAGGATGAGTTGGCTGCTAAGCAGGACAGGCAGTGGTGGCAAAAACACCTGGCAGGCCGGATAAATGTCCTAGGTGGGCTGCATGTTGCCATAGTTTGAGGACGCTTGACAAGAGGGCAGATAAGTAAACATTTACGATGGAGGATGATAAATGACAAAACAGATGTAAAGATGGAATTTTAGGGGAATCTAGAGAAGAATTATCTAACTAAGACTATAGAGATGTCATGATGAAAAGGATAAAATCCTCTTTTGTTGTGTAGCAAATTTCCCCCTGTCTCATGGTTTCTCTGGATTAAGAATTTGGGAATGTTTAGCCCAGGTGTTTTTTGTGAGGTAGCATTTAAGATGCAACTCAGGCCGCTGCCATTTGAAGATGTGACTGGAGCTGGGGGATCTGCCCTGGCTCACTCACAGGGATAAATCTGTTTTGTTTGTTGGTGGGCAACCTGAATTCCTTCCTAATCAAGGCCTTGCTACAGGACTGCTTTGCGTGTTTCCATGACATGGAGGCTGGCTTCCCCCAGAGTGAATGATCCAAGCCCAGACAGAAAGTCTAATATCCTTTGTGACCTAGCCTTGGAGGTAATGTACCTATGTTTCTCTAGTGTTGTGTTGATCACGGAGATTGGGTGTGATTTAGTGTCAGAGGTGAAGCCAGAAAAGTGGTCTGCAAGATGGAGTCTGAGAAGCTAAGCTGGAGCAGCACAGCTGACTAGTCTGCCTAGCTCACCTCTCCCTGCCCCCCAACCATGATTATCTAGGTTAGGTTAATCGAGATTAACTATGATTGTGAGGATGTTTGTCTCAGGAGACTCTGAGGAGGTAATCACACATAGACAATAGGTAATCACACATAGACATAGATGATAGTGGTAGAGTAAAGGTTACTTTGATGATGTTTTTTTCAGATGATTTTCTTAAATGTTTTGTTAAAATGAAAATCATCTTTCTGTTGTTTAAACATTTTGCATTATTAGAATGGAAGCTACTTTGATGTTGCTTCCTATCAGATAAAGTTAAAATTTTCTAGGTTGGTTTTCTTGTATTTCATTATCAAAGTTTTAGAATTGTAACTGAGGCAGAACAGAATTGAAAGGCTACTCTTACTGTTCCTTAAATCACTGGCCTTCTGACAAATAAAGCGTGTTTGGACTTAAACCCCTTCTTTGTATATTGGCAGGACAGTGATGAGCAGCCTGTTACCCTGTCTGGTAACAATGGGATTACCTTACTCATAGGAGGTGAGGACCACTGGGGCCATCTTGGGGCCTGGCTATCACACCAATCTTTAGGATTGCTTATTATCTGTGATTTAATGTTAGTCCCTAGAGTCCCTTGGGCCTTGGTAATCACCACTGATAACATAGGCCTTTGAATTTCATATGTTATATAGCCTTCTGTTATTATTACTCTTTCTTGAATCATGTGGAGTAACATGTTAGCAAAACACTGGGTATAATTGTTTCTTAATTTCTGCTATGGATGGACTAATCCTAGTGGTGTCACTGACAGTTAATAGGTTTAAGACATCATCACAGAGAAAAGTACTTGCTGTTAAACATGAAGATTACAAAATAAATTGTTCTTTCTAATAGTGTTGCTGAAACATTATGATGGGGCTCCAAGTGGGAACCTCTTTCCCTGAAGGCTTGATAATTAGCCATTTGGATAGATTGGCCCATGTTGTCTATTACTCTAATGTGAATTTCAAGCATATCATGCAATGGACCATTTAAAACTCAATAATGTAAACATCCTCCACATCCTATATTAGAAATAGTATTGTAACCAGTGAGTAGTATTTGGGACCTGATGCTTGAAACCTTTCTTTTGTTGAGTGGAGAAAGATGTTGATGATTAAAAGTTGATACTCTTTACATTTACTGGATAACAGTGTTCTGCTAATGCTTTTTCCAGTTCTGTGGTTGTACTAAGAAGTGGGTTAGGAAAGGGTCAGTATGGTCAGTCTGCATTTATCTATATAGGATTTGGCCCCTGTCTCCTGGTTCTTTTTTTTTTTTAATCATGGGGCAATATGAAACAGATTGTGACTACAGAGCATTTTTCTGCCTATATCTTGCCTATAACACAAGTTGGTTATTAACCTTCCCATTAAAAAAAATACTTCCTGTTTTTTAAGCATGTTGACATGCTGAGAGAGCGTACAATTTCAATTCCAAATTTGTTAGAGTTTAATGTACTTGTTATGGTATTTCCAACAGTTTGTCATTTGATAAAAGTAGAGCTTCATCAAGCACAAAGGTCAGATGTAGAGCTTGCTGAGCTTATATTTTTAATCTTCTCTCTACAGTTCATCTTCCCCTGCTCTCTGTAGGCACCCTGTTGCTAGTAATTACCTTGTATATAGCCATTATGTTCTTGTCTTTATTTTTAACATAAGCCCTGACATACACGTTAATCTACTTAAGTTTTTGGTGTGGCATAGACACACATTCAAGTTCTGTCACCTCATAGCCCTCTCAGCATCTTTCTTTATTCTCACCTGTCAAAGTCTAGTCATACTTCCCCTTCCTAGGAATGCTTCTGATACCGCAGTTTTAGGTTCTTGGTCTCGGTGATTTGAAGAATAAATCTGCGGACCACAGATCAGTGGTAAGACAGAATTTATTTACAGAAAAGAATGCAAAAACGCTAAAGCTCCCGGTAGGGAGAGAAAACCCAAGTTGGAGAGAAAAGTTCTCTCTGTTTCTCTCCCCATCTCTCTCTGTCTAGGGGTATATATAGGTGCATGGTTCCTTCTATATGAGGCCAGGAAATGAATGGATACAGTCCCTTCCTCTGGGGCAAGGAGAACAATGCATTAATGAATGGACACAGTCTATTCAGGGAATCCAGGCCTAGGAAACTTACATGAAATTGACCTAGGCATAGGAAATGGGGATTCCATATTCAGTCATAAGTGCAAAGGGAAGGAGACACCAAGGTGCTGGTGTCTCCCCAGCAGTTGTTCGGTCCCTTTGGCTACTGGAGCCTCTGGTGGGGGAGGGAGGCTCCCCTCCTCCTTGTCTACGCTGGTTCCACTGCCAGCTGCCGCAGCACCAACACTGCCAAGGCGGAGGTGGCGGGTCCTCCAGCCCAGCTCTGCTGAGCTGCCTGGGGAGCCATCTGTCCTATATCACTTCTATTTATTACCTATTTTTTCTGTTGAATTTTGTCTTATAATTTTGACTTCTGTCTTAAGCAATTCCAAGAAAAGAAGGTGGGCATGGAAGGGAAAACTGGGGTTCCCTTTAGATATAGGGGCTTTGAAGACTCTTGGGGGCTGGGAATTCTGAATGAGTAGCAATAGGGTAAAAAGATAGTCAACAAAAGTTTTAGGAAAGTTTAGGGAATTTGATATGGAACTACACTCATAAACTTCTTTTTTTGCTTTTTCATGCTCTTATGGTCTGTATTCTCTTTGCTAATACATCTGAACCACCAACCGATTCTTCCCAGTATCTCCTTTTTCTTTTACTCTGACTCTTTCCCATGTATATCCTGGGATCCCCCAACCTTAAAGTAGTCTGACCCTGTTAGGTATTTCCTTCAGTCTGTACCAATCTGGCAAGCCAGGAGGCCACAGGTTAATTACTCAACTCCTGTGGCCATGTAATAGTTCCTTCCTCTGCTGGTAAAAGAGAGGGAACCCTTTGGGAGTATCTCACACATTATCTCCTCTTCCTTACTGAGCTATTCACTCTTTGGTAGCTCTAAGGCTCAGATGACCCTCAATTACCTAGCAAAGCAAACTGTCTTGTGTATTGAATATTGCTCAAATAGTATTTCATGACTGGGTCATCAGCTCTTCCTTTGCTGCAGCAGTCTCCCTTTAAGCATTTATTTTTAAATTCTTTTGAGGTTTTTGTTACATACATTCTGCCTTTCTTACCTCCCACATGTGAGTTCTGAATACTACAAATTCCCCCATTTCTTTCCTTAGCCACATTATGAATTGTTATTGCTTTTGTTCTGAGCTCAGAAAGCTAGAGACACTATCCCAGCTCTCATGAGGCCCCCAAGACCCACATTCTACCACTACTCCCAATTTTGTTGGTAAGTTTCTCAGAGAACATGGTGAGGATCCGAGGTTTACATTCCCAACTTCACCACTTTTCCTTTCCATGTGAAATCACATGTTTTCATGTATCTTTCTTATTACTTTTCGTCTGCCTTAGAGAAAGGGCTAATGCAGTATAGACCATGCATTTTGACACCATGCAGATGGAATTTGAACTGTACCCTGCAATTTAACTAGTTGAAGGGCATGGACAAACCATTCTAGGTTAAGTGTCCTCTTCTGAAAAAAGAGAATGATACAATATGATAGGGGTGATCACATAAGATAATAGACATATGTGCCTAGAAGAGTGCTTGGAATCCAGCCAAAAATCAACAAATGTCAGTTTTGTTACTTTCTCCTTACTTCTTCCCCTGTATGTTCTGGGGTATTTTTCAATCTCAACTATATGCCTGTTGTTTCACATTAGAAACTTCTCCCTCAAACCTGTTTTCAATTTCACTATTGTTTTAATTCCCTCTTTTTTTGTATGTTAGTTTATTGAAAAGGTTATCTAAACTTTATTATATTACCATATATTACTGCATGCATCAATTATTATTTGACTTTCACCCTTATCTGACATTGAAATTGAATGAAATTGAACTTGTTTACACCAAGGTTTCTGGTGCCTGATGAATTGTTAAATAAAATAAATACTTTTCATTCTTTATCTATTGATCTTTTACTAGCACATCATAACAGTGATAATTCTTTAAAATTCTCAGGTTTTTCTCTGTTCTTTGCAAACTTTATCCTCTTGTCTACCTCTTTAATGCCAGAATTTCAGTTTTTACTCCTTTCCCTCTCCGTTTCCTGTTTTCTCTCTTCTTGCTCTCTGTCAGTTCATTTCTCAATGGGTTCCAAAAATGTTCCAAAACTGTAAAATACTAAATACATGTGGAATATCCACAAAAAGAATAAACTATGAATGAAGCTAGATGGACAAATCTCAAGAACATTGCTTTAAACAGAAGAAGTTAGATGTAAAAGACTAATACTATATGATTCCATTTATTTGAAGTTCATGAACAGTCTTGCAACTAAACACATGATATTAGATCAAAACAGTGGTTGCTTATGAGGCATGAGGATTGACTAGAATGGTTCCTTGGAAAGTTTGTATGGTTGATTCTAGTCATTTCATTGTATGTAATATTTACCTAAAAAAGTTAAAAGGTTATTGAGAGAGATATAGTGAATAAATTAGAGATAGAGAACAAATTTTACCCTCTCACCTCCAAATTTTCCCCGTCTTCCATAGGATCTTCAAAGTATTTTGTGTTGTACAAGGTGGGGGTGCTATATCTGAGGCTGCTTTTGACCATGACACAGGTTTTGTAGTTCAGAAGGTTGACCATCAGGCTGTGACCATCAGAACTGAAAAAGTATGAAGGAAAGATACTTCTATATGGTAGTCCTAAGTTGGGACTGACACAAGGTCATATATTTGGTTGCATGTTGAGAAAAGTATTTGCTAATTGTGTATATGTAGTATAAATACTAAATTAATGGCACTGTATGCTAAAGTGCTTGTTTTTATATTTAAGATATTTTCAGCATGCTAGGAATAGAAGAGGGATGCAAAGGGACATAAGCCAACTTGGCAAATTCCATATACATGGTTATAGTATAGGGAAGACATTCTAGTAAAAATGTACTACACTTCCGCAGAGCTGGTGCCTGCACATGGATTGGCAATTGACTGACAGAAATATTTTATGTGTTTTATTTTACATATATGTATACACATCGCATGTAGAGACATGGCTCACAAAGGAAATATACAATGTATTGATCATAAACATGCTGAAAATTGGATCTGATCTTTTTATTATTGTATTGGCTGTTGCAGTGGAAATGTTTCCTAATAAAAGTATCTAAGTCTGTCAAACCAATATAGTGCTCTCCATTGTAACATACTCCTTTCCAAGTACTCTACATTTTTATAATACTAATGTCATGTCACCAAACATGGCCACTAGACTTGCTCCAAAATGTTGAACTCTTAGCAAAAATACTTTTATAATAATTCCTAGTCCTTTGCCTAGACTAACTTTCAAACCTATGAAAGTATCAAAATTCCTTATTTTTTTGTTCTTTACTGAGTACTCTAATGTGGAATTATCCATTTGAAAGCTCCTCATCTTTTTAGTCTACTTTAGTTTGATTCATTATCTTTTGTTTATTCTGTTCTACACAAATTACTTGGATGCAAAGGGAAGGAAAAATATGAAGATTCATGTTTGTAGTCTTCTTTTTAACCAGTGTTTGTATTTTCTCAGGTTAGTGAGTCAGTGTTTATGGGAATAGCATGTTTTTGTTTTGTTCATTGGATTTTTTTGTCATGCATGTGTAATACATTGATTTGAGGTGCTGATGCCCATTTATTCCTCATTTGTTTTTAATGTTATGAATGCTAATTTAAATATAATTTTCTCTAGCTTATTATGAATATAGTTGTAAATTAAAACAAGAAAAAACACACGAAATCCCTGGAAGCAAATTGGGGTGGTTGTAATGAGGAAGTATCTTAGGGCCAGAGGAGAAGTAAAATTAAGTTATGGAAAGAAGGTGAAAGTAAGAATTAAACTATTTTTTTTTATTAGAATTAGTTTTATCATTTTGCTTTACTTTTGGGATTATTGTGAATATGGATAGAGACATATTAAAATATGCTATTACCCACTCAATAACAAAAACAAAAATAGCATGCCTTTCTGCCTATCCTTTAGAATTCAAAATTCTGACCATTAGCATTACTCTATCTAATCTTAGAAAGACTATAATCTTAGGAAAGACTAAGAGCAGTTATTTTGTTCTCAAACCACTTTGGTGTCTATTGAATGTCTCTGGAAGAAAGGATATTTCCTATTTAGAGTAAACATTTCCCTGGAATTTATCACTGGAATATTTCAAGGCTAAGATGTTTGATTAAAAAGGAGGGAGGTATATGGAGGGTTGGCTGGTCCAGGTGGGATACCTAAAGCTGGGAATTGGCTGAGGCACTGACATTTGTTGGAGTCATGAGGATGAGGGATATAGGGAACAATTTTGTCTCATTTCAATTATTCATTAATTTTTTTCTCCTTTAGGAGGTCTGACTATGTGCAAACTCATGCTAGAAAAAATGCTGCATACCTTATTACTGAATAGCTCTATAGTCACTGTAGAAATACTCCCCTTGGCCATCTGGTGACTACAGTGATAGTGATATTCAACAATGAGATATGTAGCACGTTTTGGGGGGTGAGTTTGCAAACTTAATTGTCAGATCTCACATGACAATAACTCTGATGGCTATTCTAGAAAAAGAGTTCCAGAATTTCTTTGAAGGGTAAAATGAGGCACTGGCATTGGTTCATAACTTCCCCAGGGGAAGACCTTTAAGGTGACCATAGTGATATTCAGCAGTGAGGTATATAGCACTAGGATGAGTTTGTGATCCTAATTGTCTGACCTTCTACATTTAATCTCTGTATCCTTGTTTGTAATATTTGCAAATCAATAAAGTATATGGTATTGATATGTGGGCAACAAATAAAAACATGGATTTCTTCAGTTTAAGAGGCTGTTTTTACAATTGAGAAGATAACATCTAGGAATAAAATGCTGCAAAGGCATTGTCTTTTGTGAACATGGAGTGGTGCAGATAAACTACTGTAATGACTTCAGGAAGGAAGAAATCCCATGGTGGATTAGGTAGAAAGGGAAGGAGTTCTGGGAAGGTCAGGACTGAATTTACTTAAAATGTATTCCTGACAGTGTCAGAAATAAATGCTTCCATCTTATGAATGTACTGTTCTTTTCTAAGATGCAGCTGAGTCACACCCCTTCCTCTTGACCAGATAACTTCTTTTATCTTTAGATGTTTTAACTAAAATCTCTTTTCAGATTTTATCTTTTCTGAGTAGAATTCAGTTTTAAAATAATTTGTCAGCCTCTTCATCTCACCAATCACTTTGGTTGCCTTTTGTTAGACTTTTCCCCTATTGCTATTTCTTGAAATATGATCTGAACACAGGTGCCTAGTATTACAGGGGTATGCACATGTATATTTTTGTGCAGGAGAGCATGAGGTTCCATTTCAAATGATCCTTCCTGATTTTATCTTGAATTTTAATTTCCTTTTTTGTAAAGAGAAGTATTTGGTTTGCTTTTGAGTTCTTTTTGTGTCTGAAAGTTTTATCTTAGAGTGTGCCATCTTTTAAATGTAGATTTAGCTCTTTATTCTTATAGATTTCAGAATGTCTCCATGTCATTTGAAATCTTAGAGATTCCTTTGTGCACTCTTTGAGGTCATTTATAAAATAAGTCTGATTCCAGGATTTATTCTTGTAGAACCTACTCTTTATGCTTTCTACTAGCCAAAGAAATTCTGAAATCTTTAGCCAAAGCAAGAAACGTAAAGCTTTATCTTCTAGTTACTTGTCTAGCAAGTTCCCTATCCATGATCAATCAGTCCTCCCCACCACCTTTCACTTCAAAATTAACATAAAAGTATCTTTGGTGTGGAACTTCATCAAAAGCATTTTAAAAATCAGTGTCCTACATAGTACATTGTATGTCAAGTAAAGTTATGATAAAAATGAATATTACTTAAGCATGGCAAGAGAGATGTAGTT
>NW_003852488.1:5429372-5431200 GCF_000181295.1 Otolemur garnettii | reverse complement strand
GTGGAAGGATTGCTTAAGGCCACAAGTTTGAGGTCAGCGTGGGCAACTTAGACCCTTATCTCAATTAAAAACAAACAAAAAAAGAAAGAAAAGTAAGTATTAGCTGCCTGTGGTGGTGCATGCCTATAGTCACAACTACTTGGGAGGCTGAGGGAGAAAGATCTCTTGAGCCAAGAATTGCACCACTGCACTCCAGCCTGGGCAGCACAGAAAGACCTCATCTCTCTCTAAAAAAAAAAAGAAAGAATAAGAAAAACTAGTTGCCAGAGACTACGAGGGAGTAACAGATAAATAGGCAGAGCACAGAGGATTTATAGGGTGGTAAAAATACTCTATAAGATACTATAATTGTAGATAACACGCTATTATATGTTTTGTCCAAACCCATGGAGTACACAGTACTAAGAGTGAACCTTATGTAAACTATGAACTTTGTGTGATGATGTGTCAATTTAAGTTCATCTACTGTGATAAATGACTACTCTGGTGGGAAATGTTGATAATGGGGGAAGCTATGCATATGGGAGAGGAGGAGTATATGGGCTATCTCTGCACCTTCCTCTCAATTTTGGTGTGAATTTAAAAATGCTCTAAAAATGGTCTTTAGTGGTAATTGAAAAAAATGGAAAAATATAACCCAAACACTTGGCATCTTATGTATAGCAAGGCCAGTACAAAGAATTAAATAGGAAGACTGAAGAATGGAGGGTAGGGTGCTGCCAAACTTGTAGAGAAGGGCAGTCTGTAGTTTTCTCTACTTGCTTGCCCCTTTTCCATCCCACAGAATTGGTGGTTCTGTCTTCACTACTTCTTTAAAAGTGCTCCTGCTATGGTGAAGAATGAACTTTCAATCTCTAAATCTAAAATGTATCTTGTTCTCATTCTGTTTGCCCTTTCTGTAACCTATGTTGATCCACTGCAATATGGTTTAAGAGTGATATGGGCAATAGAATAATGTCAAAGTGGCAGTCACAAATTAGTATTTCTACCCACTTTTATGGAACCCCAAAGTATCTATAATTCCATCAAAGTCACTCTCAGAGCACTGATTTCTGTGTCCTCCATTGAGCAGTTCTTGGCTACCTGTGGTTTCTGCCATTCCGTCATTTCCTGCTACAGCTCAGAAGCAGGCATTTATGTCGCAGGTGCTTAAGGAAAATATAATCACTCTTTTTGTTTGCCAAAGAGGCCTCTGCTTCAGTCTACTGCTATTTCTCATCATCAAACATCACTGGCACCCTGGTACCTAATGGTGCTGGTAACTGTTGTTGTTAGCCACTTGTAGTTTTTGGTTCCTTTGTAAATTATTAACATCAGTGTTTTTTTTAAAGTGTAATTTTTAAAAAATTAAACCATAACTGTATACATTAATGCATCTATGGGGTACAATATACTGATTATACTAATTTTATATACAATTTGGAATGCTTACATCAAACTGGTTAACATAGCTTTCATTCACTTAATTATTGTGTTAAGACATTTATACTCTACACTTAATAGATTTGACATATACCCTTACATATGAAAATTATGATGAAACTGAGCATGAATTTTGGGGGGCTGAATCTGGGAAAAATCCTGACTCATTTTTTTAAATAACAGCCTTATTGAGATATAATTCACATATCATCCATTTCACACATTTAAAGTGCATTGTATTCACAGAGTTGTGCAACCATTCCCCCGATTGATCAAGATTAGAACATTTCAGCATCTCCAAATGAAACCCTATATCCATTAGCTATCACTTTCCATTACCCCTCAATGCTGGCCTTTGATAACCACTGATCTGCTTTATTTTTTATTATTTATTTATTTATTTTTA
>NW_003852488.1:5425794-5429136 GCF_000181295.1 Otolemur garnettii | reverse complement strand
GTACATTGGAAACTTTTTCTTCCATTCTTGAGATACTTTGCTAAGAAGAATATGTTCCAGCTCTATCCATGTAAACATGAAAGAGGTAAAGTCTCCATCTTTCTTTAAGGCTGCATAATATTCTATGGTGTAAGAACTAAAAATAAACCTGATATTCAATCTATAATTCCTCTACTAGGTATATATCCAGAAAACCAAAAATCACATTATAACAAAGATATTTGTACCAGCTGTTTATTGCAGCCCAATTCATAATTGTATCTATGGATACAATTTTTTTGTATCTATGGATTTGCCTGTTTGATATAAATAGAATTTATTTTATATAAATAGAATAACATAATATACGTTATTTTGTGACTGCTTTTTTCTCACTTAGAATTATGTTTTCAAGGGTCATCCATAATGACCCTTGTATTAGTACTTCATTTTTTTGTTGCTGAATATTTTTCATTATGTATCCATTCATAATTTGATAAATTTTTTTTGTTTTACTTTTTGGTTGTTATGAATAATGTTGCTATAAACATTTTTATACCAGTTTGTATGCATATAAATGTTTTAATTCCCCTGAGTATTTTCTTAAAAGTAGAATTGCTAGATTGTAAGGTAACTCTGTGTTTAACATTTTAGGAATTACTAGATTGTCTTACAAAGTGGCTGCATAATTTTACATGCCCATTAGTAAATTCACTTTTCCCACATCCTGGTCAACACGTACTATTGCCTGTCAGTTTTATTACCCCTGTCTGAGTGGGTGTGAAGTAGGGTCTCATTATAAGTTTGATTTGAATTTCCTTGATGGCTGGTAATATTGAGCATCTTTTCATATGTTTCTTAGTCATTTTTGTATCTTCTTTGGAGAAATGTGTATTCAGAATCTTCATCCAATTCTCAGTTGGATTATGTCCTTTTACTGTTAAGCAGTAAGAGTTTTTAATATATTTTAGATACAAGTTTCCTATCAGATACAAGGCTTGCAAATATTTTCTTGCATCTGTGTGTTGCCTGTTTACTTTCTTGATGATATCTTTTAAGTACAAAAGTTTTAAATATTCAATGAAGTGCAATTTATCTACTTTTTCTTTTATTGCTTTTACAGATTGAACTGTGATAAACAGTCTAGTGCAAATGTCCATATGATAAAAGGATTTTTTTTTTCTTTTGGGTAGATGCCTAGTAATGGGATTGCAGGAACAAATGGGAGGTCTAATTTGAGTTCTTTGAGGATTCTCCATACTTCCTTCCAAAAAGGTTGTATTAGTTTGCAGTCCAATCAGCAGTGTAAAAGTGTTCCCTTTTCTCCACATCCACACCAGCAGCTCTATCTTAATAGAGCCTTGAGTTAGCCAACAAACCATTTGTGTTTTGTAAACAAAACTTTGCATTTGAGATTTAGTAAGTTAATTCTTTGTGCTTCCATCAAAGTTTTTGTTAATTTCAGTTTAGAATTGGAAGTGAATTTGTATGTGTGCATGTATGTGTGAATGCATATGCACTGATCTTTATGAAATACTTTCACCCTTTCATCTTTAAATTTTCTACAAGTTCTGATTTTTTAAGTTCTACTTTCTACTATACTTACAGTAGACTCTCTAAAGGAATAGTGAGGATCCTTTTTAGAAAGATAGTGAAACTACTGAGAGTATAGCATTTCTGTTTTAGAATTCAAAATCTTAATATTGAAAAAGTACTTTAAAACTCACTCAGCTATCTATCAACCGGTTGTTTGAACACCCTGTATAACATCTCTGCCAAGTAATCATTTAAGTAATGTGGAATAGTTTTAGCGATAGATGGTTTAGCATTCTCATATGGCAGAAAGTTTCATCTTTAAATATATTTGAATTTTAAAATGTTTTTCTCTTATTGATGTAAATTTGTATCCTTGTAACTTATTAACATACTAAAAATTCTAAACTTTTTTACCCATGAAATCACTCAGAATTGAAAATACTTATCTTGGCTCTTCCCTGTTCTGTTGATTCTTCTGATTCAAAACTAAGTAGTCTTATTCCTTTTAGGTATTCTTCTTAACTTAGTTTCAAATGACTTTTCACCTGACTACTTACCTCTGACTGTATTCTTCTTTGTTAAAATTTTTCTTACATACCAAACAGTATTTAAGAACTGAACTGGGAGAGCATGGCACCTGAGAGGCAGTCTGACGGGGAATACTCCCATGATGTTCTTAAACTGTTTACCTTCAATTTAAAACAGGTCTCAAGGTGCTTTCTTGGAGTTTCAGTAGTCTTAGCAAGATCTGCTTAATCTCTTCCTCAGATTATATCTTTTTCAAGATGGTCTGGGCTGTGAGTTTTAAATCTGGAAGAAGAAAAGAAGACTGTCATTTATTTCTAATGCAATCAAGACTTAATTCCTTTTTTCTTCTAGTCTATGGAGAGTTTGTCATTCTTGAAAGGTAGTAAACAATTTAGTAGGCTAATTTACTTTCTAATCTTGTCATTTGATTCTTCATCAAGTTCTTTGAAAATAATTGCCCTAAAGATACAAAGCAATCATGATAAAACTTAAAAACTTAAAGATTAGTTAGTGAAGGATTTCCTACTAAACATACATTTTATATATTTTAAAGTGGGCAGGTAACTTAAATAAGACTACTGCATAAAGACAAAGGAAAGTTTTCACATCTGAATCTTGGCCTTTATGTTTAATTGTATAAATGATTGTGAAATGACTGGTTGGTCTCAGGCTGGAGTATTAAATATTGATTCTGAATTGCTTTGATGTAAGTTAGGATGACATGGTATTCTTTAGTTACTTTCATCTCCCCAGGTCAATTAGAAATTAATTGTTCAACTTAAATGAATTGTTTAAGTTAATGAGTTAAATTCCCTAAGTCACTTGTGGATATAACCCTCCACGGAGGCCACATGGAGGCAAATTTTTCCTGTATATTTGTAAAGGGCTCATTTCAGTTTACTTCTTTGTAAAGTTTGACAGGCCATGCATCTGATAAGAGGATGTCTTTGATGTGTGTAGGTATAATGCTAAGGTTGCTTTTTTAATGGTGAGTCAATTTTGAGAGATATTTTTAATTATGAAATAGTCAAAATTGGTGGGAAGAGGCAAGGAAAGATAATCATTAGTTTAGGACAGATATAATGTTAAGTAGGGTTTCTTGGTGTTGCTAATCCATGGCTTCTTTGCTATAGTAACATGCTCTAGTTAGCATTGATTCTATGCATAGATCACATCACCAGGGCCTTTGTGATATGGGTGGAAAATTTTCTAGCACTGTAAAAAGTTAAACTGTGTTTGAACAGTGTTTTACAATTCTTATACTGCCTATGCAAAGCAGAAAGTCATATTTAGTACTTA
>NW_003852488.1:5414698-5425382 GCF_000181295.1 Otolemur garnettii | reverse complement strand
AAAAAAAAATGTAAAAGGCATAATATTTGAGGGTAATTAATTTTCAGGATTTCTTTTGTTGCTTTTTATATATGATTATCCTGCATAAAATATATTTTAATTGTAATAGATATTTGGTTACCTTATTTTGTGAAGGTGAAACAGAGCAGCTGTAATGTTAGTTTGAGACACAGAAATATAGAATCTGAGAGTTAAATTCTCTAGCTTTTCTTACATATCTCATTTCTGACTTTTCTTAAACATTTCCAGAGGTGGAAATTTTCTACCTTACACTGGGAGAATTGTAGTTGAAAGGCATTTCTCACATTGAACTAAAAATGGCACTTGTATAACATTTACCTTTTACTCTAACTTTTAACCCTTTTAAATGATGGCTTTTTAAGTACTAAATATGACTTTCTGCTTTGCATAGGCAGTATAAGAATTGTAAAACACTGTTCAAACACAGTTTAACTTTTTACAGTGCTAGAAAATTTTCCACCCATATCACAAAGGCCCTGGTGATGTGATCTATGCATAGAATCAATGCTAACTATTTGAAGATAACCAAATTTAAATTTTAGTTTGTTTAATTTATATATCTTTAAATTTTATTTTGCTTAAAAGGGACAAACTTATAAGCAAATTTTCTTCAGCTATAACAGTGAGATTTCTGTTTGCCATATTCTGGTTATTGTTCTTCTTAAAATATTTTATTAACATTGCTGTTGGACATTTGGGATACAACCATGAATAGTCAATAGTTTCTGATGAACTAATTCTCAATCCAATTAAAATTTAAAAAATTCTAATTAATTTCGTGTAGCTCAGTGTCCATTTTAGTGAGGTCAGAGGCTGGAAAGAAATTAACACTAGGGAAAATTCAGGCTATGGGCAAGGGAGAATTTTAACTATAAATGAAGTACACAGCCCATGCTGTTGCATCTTCAAATTTGAAGTGGAGACAGCTTGCTGCAAAGATGGCACAGGCAGTTGCCCATATGCAGTGTTTTTAGCCAACTTCTAAGGACTGACTATTCTGTATCCAAACTTCTTTATATAAGTATAGCTTCTGTGGTTGCAATAGAAACAGTCTTTGGCAAATAGTAAGAAATGAAATTTATTGGACAAATGTGGACTTAGAATTGAAGCACACTAAAATATAGGGACCAGAGAAGTCCTATAGATCTAGGATAAAAAGAAAGAATATTCATTTTAGGTTGCCTCTCTCAGTGTTGGGGTAGAAACCAAACATTGTCAGATTTTGAGACACTTTGCACAAGACTCCAAATCTAGGGAGCCAAAGCTATTTCCTTTGACAGACCCATCATACTAGCGTTCAAAGATAAAGAAAGATAGAACCTTATCACAAAATCTGAGTTTTAGGCAGGAAAAAGCAATACATAACCACTATTTTCCTCTAATTTACTTCTGGATATTCTTACTTCTTCAATAGGAATGATACTTTCATATAGAGATGTATTTTATTTGAAGAGAAAAAACATATAAGAAAGGTAATAGTCACACATTTAGTCTAAGTTTTAGATTAGAGAGATCCTCTCCTATGAATATTATTAAGATGGAAGGAAAAACATACATGTATTGACTGCCTTAGATGAGGTAGTATAGCCTTTCTAAAAGGAAAGGACTCTGCAGGAAAGTTTAAGGGCTCAAAAAACAAAACAAAATAGCCCCCAAACAACTCCTCCCCCTAAAACCCAGTTGTTCTAAAATTTTGCATTCAACAATTTCTCTCAAAGTAAGTCTTTACTGTGATATTTGTGTCAACTTACACAGTGGGCATATAAATTAATGGAGGAATTTTTCAGTGTCACCATTTTAATGGCAACTCTATACTTCTGCCTTCTAATTAATTTTGCTCAGGAATACAATTCACTTTATCCTCAGATGGGAACTGTGGTTGATTTGAAACAGAGAGAATATTACTAGTCAAATGATGGAACTTGGACTTCTTGCTGTGGAATAACCATAGGAAGAAGATCTAAGGGACTATTCAGGGGTCCTCAAACTTTTTAAACAGGGGGCCAGTTCAGTGTCCCTTAGACCGTTGGAGGGCCAGACTGTGGGCTCCAGGACGCGTCAGCTGCTAAGCAGAACAGGCAGTGGTGGCAAAAAAACCTGGCGGGCCGGATAAATGTCCTAGGGAGGCTGCATGTGGCCCACTGGCCGTAGTTTGAGGATGCCTGAATTGTAGATCATAGAGCTAGGCTGGAAGAATACTGGCAATGACTTCTTGTAGCAGACCATATAGCTCATGGCAAGGAGAAGCGAGAGTTAAGCTTGGAATACTCAGTAATTATAAGAAACACCTGTAACATCTTGGTAATATAATACCTTGGTGATAAGGGCGTGGGAAAGGTTTCGGTTCTCCTCAACACAAGAGCTCGTGAGACAAGAACAGCAGTGATTGGCAGTCTCTACACCTGTGGTTCAAGAAGCCACGGGATGAAGTCTATAGGAAGCTGCAGGAGAAGGCAGTCCGGGAACACTCATTTTTTCACTGACCCGCTCACTCTGACTCTTTGGCTTCTCCTGCCCACGGAACACCTGCACGGCATCTCTCTAACAAGTCTGCTAAGATTCATTATCTTACTAAGACTGTTATCTCTCCCTTGAAGATTGTTTTCCTCTCTCTCCCTTCTGCTAAAGTGAATAGCCTTCAGGTACCTAAGAGTAATTGTTCCTGAGCAAGATAGCACAGTGGTCTGTGTCTGGAATATAGCTAAGCTGGTGCCAGAAACTTGGCCAGTCCTGGGCACAAGAACTTCTGATTAAACTAATTATTAGATATTTATGAACATGGTGTGTAGAAGAAGATGGCAGGCAGGAAGTTTCAAATTTATCCTAGTTTGAAAAGGGCTACTCTCCTGAAGATAGGAAGAAAAGCTATAGGTAGAGGGTAATGCAGTTTCAAGTATTCTAAAGCTAAGAAGTAACTTTATTTTAATATTTAGTTTTGAAGAATAAACTAAGTGAAATAATGAAAAAAATGGTGATGAGTGAAGCATAGAAGGTTAATTATCATATACCTCTGGATTTCAGGTAAAATTTTATAGGAAAGCATGTCATTCTACTATGTGAATTTAAGGAACTGGACAGTGGCCACATAGGAAGCTTTATAGCTAAATCTGGCAGAGACACAAAAGATAAATACTTTTTAGTAATGATAGGAAACTGGAAAAATAATACTGATTTTATACTTGCCTAGTAGCAAGTAACTGGCAAGAAACAAATCTGTTATCTTTCGTGTATACTAATACAGTTTTTCAACTGCATTGGACCCAGAGGGCAATTTTGCTAGAGGATATTCTTTGTTCCTGGGCAAGGAATCAGCTTCATTTTGAGGGACTATATGTCATAGTTTCTCACTTTGTTCTTCTGAAATAAAAAGGAGAATCCTACTTATAAAAATTTCTGATGTCTAGCTTCCAACCACTCTGTAAGTTGCTATTATTGCTTTCATGCTTTGAAATGATATTGATAGCTGATGTTAATTTTGATGAGCAGAGCCAATATAATGTCCCCAATGTTTTCATAATAGTTAATAATGATTGAATTGTGGGCATAATAATATTAATATTAAGTAATGTCACTATTACTTTGAATATTCAAATGTTCTATTTAGTAATGTTCTATTTCTTTGAATATTATTATATCTTGTGAAAAATATGTGGTAAATGGCTACTAATCAGAGTAACTAATTATAATTTCTATACTTCTTATCCATTTTTAGTACCTTAGCTTATTGGAAGTGCAAGAAACCTAGATGAGAAAGGACTTGAGTTCTTGGGCTTATTGGAGGTTCTACATAAATTGTATCTGATACAGATCTATTAGTACTTTCCTGTGACATTTAATTCCTGTGTTATAATACAAGATCTGCTTTTTTGAGAAAATAAAATGCCTTTTTTTGTTCATGTAAGGAGAAGTACATTTTCAATTATTGTAGCATCTTCTTCAAGGCAATGGTCAGCTGCCATCATCTGAAAAGTCTTAAGTCAAAGTAATTAGTGAAATAAACTATACAATTCTTGCTACTGAAGCTGGTCTCAAGGACATAATTGATATTCATCATTTACCTCCTGTGCTATTATGTATAGATTTCCATTGTCTTTGTACAAAACTTTAGGTGGTCTGGTTTATTTTTCTTGGTAAGGTTGCCTAGATCCTTATCTTTATGGTATTTAAACTCTTAGTTACTTTTCCTTCCTGAATTACAGTTACTACAACTATCTCATGGCAATTGTCACAGGAAAGATATCTTAAAAGATGCTGCATGTACCTTACAAAACTATATAATACTCATCTATCTATCTATCTATCTATCTATCTATATAAATTTGATTACACAACTATGTAGCACAGTGCAATGTAGCAGCAATTTAGGCATGTAGTTGAATCACTGTTAAGTATGCCTTAATTTCAGATTTATTTTATATCATTGTTTTAGAAAAGTGGTCATCCCCAAATTCATAATGAGAAAGAAGTATCCCAATAGAAGTTGAAAAAGCACACTTCCAGCAAAAGCTTCAAAATATCAAAACTAATACACTGATGGTTGAATTAAGACAATAAGGAAATAAGTAATGATTGTCAACAAAATATGTGCAATAAAAATTCATTAGAAGATATAGATTTTGAGAATCAGGACACTCTGAAACAAGGAACAACATAGCCATGGGAAGAGGAAAGCAAAAGTGAGAATTAACACAACAATATGGCCAGCAGAGCCTACACAAATGTCAGCATCAACTTCACTTTGATGAGTTCATTCCTTTCAATAAGTCTTGCAATTCTTCACATTGACTTGTTATAATAAGCAATAAATTTATGCAACACCATTTAATAAAATGTTTTTTTTTTTCAAAATTGTGATCCCCAAACATAGAAGGGACAAAAGAGAAGCCTTTGAAATGGACATTTTGAAAGGAAAAACAATGTCAAATGGTTTGACTCATTCCAAACTAACAATGCATATATTGCTTTGTTTGTAAGTTATGTTTAGAAAAATAAATATCACTTACATCATGTGGTTTTCAGGCTGGAGAAACTCAATATAGTCATGAATCTACACTCACAGAAGAAGAAGATTATGTTTACTTGAATTACATATGAACTGAATGAACTGCATAAAAATCTATTAACCACTGTTTTAAAAGGTGTAGAAGAAGAAACATTCATTATTTTAAGGAGCTAAAATGAGTAGTTATGATTCTTAAAAATTTGCCTGAAAAAAGTTTGTCCTTCGGAGGATGTGACAAAAAGGGACATTCTTCAAAGAAAAGAAAGTTTATGAATACCATCAAACTAATTGCTTAATGTGATTTTTTTTCCTTGACAACTTGGAAAAATTTCAAAATAAAAAAGTGACATTCGAAACATTTGTGAGGAATTGATATAATGAGAGAAAATGTATACAAAGTGAAGTAAGCAAAATAAATAAAGCAGACACCAAATACCACTCCATTATTGCAGTTTCTATATTAAATTACAACACAAATCTAAAGAAACAAATTGTTTCACCAATTGAAAACCAATTGTCTTATTTGTTACCTTAGTCAACAAAATGGAGCAAATTTGGACAACTGTAACCAGTCATGACATTCCTGGTCATCCTATGACAAGACAGCTGTCATGAATGGTGAATATGAAAGGCTGAAGCTCACTTTATTTTTTATTTTTATTTTTTATTGTTTGGGATTCATTGAGGGTACAAAGAATTAGGTTACACTGATTGTATTTGTTAGATAAAGTCCTTATTATAATTGTGGCACACCTCTTGGGTGACACCCATCCCCCTCCCTCCTCTCTTCTCCTTGCTTCCTTGTTCCCCTACCCCCTACTATGTAATAGATTATCTACTTCATTTATATTAGGACTGAGTACATTAGATTCTTGCTTTTCCATTCTGTCATACTTTACTAAGAAGAATGTGTTCCAAAGCCATCCAGGTTAGCACAGAAGATATAAAGTCTCCATCTTTTTTAATGGCTGAATAGTATTCCATGGTATACATAGACTACGGCCTGTTAATCCATTCCTGTGTTGGTGGGCATTTAGATTGTTTCCACATTTTGGCAATTGTAAATTGAGCTGCGATAAATAGTCTAATACAAATTGTCCTTATGATAAAATGATTTTTTTTTCTTCTAGGTAGATGCCTAGTAATGGGATTGCAGGGTCAAATGGGATGTCTAATTTGAGTTCTCTGAGGATTCTTCATACTTCCTTCCAAAAAGATTGTATTAGTTTGTAGTCCAACCAGCAGTGTAAAAGTGTTCCCTTTTCTCCACATCCACACCAACATCTGCAGCTTTGAGACTTTGTGACGTGGGCTCTTCTTACTGGGCTTAGGTGATATCTCAGGGTGTTTTTTTAGACCCCTCAGGGTGATTTTGACTTGCATTTCTCTGATGATTAGGGATGATGAGAATTTTTTTTTTTATATGTTGGCTAGCCATTTGTCTGTCTTCTTTAGAGAAGGCTTTATTCATGTCTCTTGACTAGATATATAGGATTGTTGGATCTTTTTTTGTTGATTAATGAAGCACATTTTAAAAATACTAATACAGTCTCAGAATTTGTATTGTTACAGTTCATTTCCTTAATTCTGGTGGAGAAAAAGTATCCTCTCAAGTCTTGAATTTTTTTTGGCTATTCAGATATCTGAATAGCAACAGCTTTATGCTTTCTGGTTTGCCATAGCTGCCTGGTTGCAACTCATAAGCTGACTTATATTGCTAGGATGACTGTCCCTAAGGTTGCTCAAGCTTTTTAAGCTGGGCATAATGTGATTTAAAAATGTTAGAAAGTATTTCAAAGAATCAGAACAGAAACAAAAGACAAAATAGATATAGAAAGTTATTGAAAAAGTTGGCAAAGCAGGCTGGGTGTAGTGTCTTAATGCCTATAATCCTAGCACTTTGGGAGACTGAGATGGATTGCCTGAGCTGAGGAGTTCAAGATCAGACTTGGAGCAAGAGTGAAACTCCGTCTCTAAAAATAGCCAGGCATTATGGTGAGCACCTGTAGTCCCAGCTACTCGGAAGGCTGAAGCAAGAGAATCACTTGAGCCCAAGAGTATGAGGTTCTGGTGAGCTATGGGACACCACCATACTCTATCAGGGATGAGAAAGTGAGAATCTGTCTCAAAGAAAAAAAAAGTTGGTAAAGGTCCAATTTTAACTGCATTTTAGAAAGAGAATATTTCAGTGAAATATAAAACGGGTGAAAATTTATAGATGTCTGGTTAGGACCTATGTGAAATGGACCTTCTTTAGTTATGTTTAAATTTATTTGTTAAATTAATGAGACAAAATGAAGACAAACAATGGTGAAATATATGGAATATGGAAAAAAGATGATAAAGACATTAAAACCAAAAGAAATTATTTTTAAATTAAAAAGTGAATTGTAACAAAAAGTCCCAAATACAATAATTAAGATGCAGAAATAAATTTTGAATGCAAGTAATAAATGTACTCCTTTGAAGATATTCAAATAAGATTTAAAGTTATTGCTGACTTGACACAATATACTGTCATCAATAAATATAATATAAAACTTAATATATGGTCTTACAACAGACATCTCCAGTAAAAGGTTGTGAGATCAGTTAAATATTATTTCCAACATGATTCTGTATTCACATATTTGTGTATATATATGTATATATATTATATATACTATAATATACATATATATAATATACATATACATATATTGTGTATATGTATATATGTATTTTTTTTTTTGATCAAGCCACTCCATGGAGCTCCACAAAATCTGTACTGATACTATCATCATAAAGTGAAGGCAGAGTCTAGATTTATTTTTAAAAATATTTGGTATGGGGCAGTAGAGAGGGAATAGCTTGAGAAAGACCAGTTTTATGGCAAGATTTTCCAGAACAAGATTTGCCACAGTTTTGTGGCAAGATTCCACACAAAAGACAGACACAGTGAGAGGGCAAGAACATCCAAAATAGAGGAAAATAAGTTCCCAGAATACATGTAAAAACAAAGGTGAGGGATAAGAATTGTCTTTGCAAGGAGAAAAGCTATTCCCTGTCCAGGTTTATAATATAGAGGAAAAAATAAATGAACAGAATATTGTCAGTGGTGGTCTCATTATTCATGTCACTGTGGCCCAGCCATAGGGGTTAGTGGAATTGACCCCAGATTTGAGTTGGTTTCCACCTCCTTGCTCTAGTGATGGGTTCTGACTCCATCTAGCCCACCCATGGCATTTCCTGGTGATTGTTTTGGCAGTGGTTCATCCAAAGCGATGCTAAGGATTTTCTATGATGCTATAAAAGTGATGGACGTTTACTCCCAGGAAGTGAGTACAGAAGTATGCTGCTGGTAGCTGTCTTTGAATTGAAGAAAGCCAGCTTGAAGATGATGCTTAAACAGAGGAAAAGGCACAGTAGAAATAGTCAAAAGAATTGGAACTCATGTCATGTGCCCAAAGACTGATTACCTCTAGAATTTTCAGTGATATGAGTCAAAAAATTTCTTTTATATTATGAACAAACATTGTCTTGGGTTTACTTGTACCTGCAGCTGATAGCATTCCCCTTGATACAGAGATTTTTGAGCTGTGGAGGAATCAAGAGTGTAAATGATAACTTGCCTCTAATTCAATCCATAAAACTGAAGGAAAGGAGATCGACAGAAGTGTTGGAGACTACATGCAGGATGGCAGGGACAAGGGCAGTGAAAATGGATTGAAAGAGCTACTAAAGGGAATGTGTGGAAACAAATATATATGACTTTCTAACTTTATTTTTCTTCACAGCACTTACCATTACTCAGCATATATCATATACTTTTATTTTGTCTTCCTCATAAAGGGTTGGCTTTATGATGGCATGGATTTTGCCTGATTTATTTATTCATCACATTTCCAGTGCTTAGAATTATGCTTGAATACATGATAGAGGCTGAGTAAATATTTACACATATGAATGAAAAAATGAACTCAACAAACTTAAGATCCCAGCTTACATTGGACAGTATGAGTATATGGTGGAAACCACTGGCCTAATTTCTCAACTCTTTCACAGAATGCTCTTTAGTCTGAATACATGAAAGGAGAAAAGAATTTGTCTATGATTGTGGAATGGCATCTTGCCTGCTGCCTAGAGCTTAGTGAGTGGTAAACATAATATTAATGCTGCATGAAGTAACAGACTGGCTATGGCTTAAGAGAGAGGGTTAGAAAGTCTAATATGCAAGTCAGGACAGAGTTTGCAGAGCTAACCACTTGGTCCATGCGGGGCAGGAAAGCAGTTGATTAAAGTGGTTGAAAGTCAAAATTAAAACTACACGAAACTAATGTGATGCTGAAGGCTTGGTTTTGAAGTTCTTGGAGTTTTTGTCTAATTTTACTATAGAAAACATAAGTCCCACTAGACAAATTACTTAAATCTAGTTTCTTTAGGTAAAAGAAGCAATGACAGGACAAAATAAAGTCATAAGGAGATCACCAGAAAAAAAAAAAGGCTAAAGACCCTTAAAAATTTAGTTGGGCATGTGTATACATAGTGGGTGATGCAGGGTCTGAGGAAATCTGCTATTAGGACTTAGTTGAAAGAAGAAGAAAAGGAACAGAGAAAGTTCCAGTTTCAACCTGCATTAAAAAAAAAAAAGAAATAAAAAGGAGTGGAAAGAATTTATAAAACTGGCTGTCATGTTTAAATTTAGTAAGTAAGCTAAAGAAGGTTCAAAATAATGGGCTACACTGTTGTAGCTGCTTATTTTTACAGGGTCTGTTGGCAGAGTTTCTCATTTCTTCACATATACTTTTCAAAGGCCCTAGAGTCCCAGGTTTCATTTAGCAGAGTAACAGCTTTTGAATAATAATCTGGTGTCTGTCTCAGCCTCTGGTTCTCCCGTTCCCTTTGTACCCTTTCCTTCTTGTTTTTCTCAATTTCCCCCACTACTTGTCCCCCTACCTCCACTTTTTTTTCCTTTTTTCTTCTTGAGTTTCTCCCCAGATTGCAGAAGATGTCAATTAGCTATAAAAATCGTCTCACACATGAGACATGGTTGATGACAAAATCTGAATGTGTCACAGGGGATCCTGTTCTGGGGTGGTCACTGTGACCTTGCTATATAGCACATTGGTTTTGAGGGTTGGGATCAAGCTGAAGGGATTAAATTAAATTAGTTTCTTGGAGCTGCTGGAAAGTAGGAGGTATTCTGTATCATTCCAGATGGTGTTGTAATAGAAAGAAGTCTTTGTGATTAGACAGACCTTATTCAAATTCCAGTTTTATTTTTTATTAGCCATATGATGTTGGATGAGTAGCTTCAACTTTATGAGTCTCAGTCTCCTCATCAGTAATGTGAGAGTAATAATACATACCTCAAAGTATTTTGTAAAAAGTAAACAAATAAAGCCCATAAAATGGTTAGGACAGTGCCTTACATATGATAAACATTTAGTAAGTGGTAGCTACTGTCATTGTTACCTTGTATTGATTCTAGTTTAACCCATTCTCCTGCCTTGTGACAATGCTTTTCTGGAATCTGAAGCAAGACTGAGGCACACGTAGTATATACTTATTAGGGCTTCTGGGCAGAGGGATTTATTTTTCTATTACGAGGGTTTTGAGGTCTAAATCAGTGTCCTTGATGTGAATTGCAGGGTACATTTGCTATTGAGATTACTACCATTC
>NW_003852488.1:5412933-5414148 GCF_000181295.1 Otolemur garnettii | reverse complement strand
TTTTTTTTTCATATTTTTACTGGTGTACTCTTTAGATAAAACATGAGTAAGATTATCAGTGAAGTGTTCTGTTTTAGACTTCTGCACCTAAGCTACTCTTTATTTTTTTTTCTGTTTTTCAGTAGAAAAGTTCTTGTGATGTCTACAGCCTTGTCTGCAGTCTTATATGAGCATCAGTGTACTTCCTTTGTCTCTATATTTCAGATATCAGTATGACTGGGGGTGAGATGCAAAGCAAAGATTTTTAGAGATGTAAATGCTGTCTGGTTAACATTAAATTTGCAGAAGCACTTCAGAATCTTGAAATAATTGGCAACTTATTTGTTGTCATACTTAAAGTTTATTTTTGAAATGGAGTTTGACCTTTGAGTGAAATTATTTATTTATTTATTCTTTAAATTCATGATAAATGAGAAGCATACAGTTTGGTTTCTCAAATTCATATTTGTCTGAATCTTCTACTATCCTAAGTGCCTTACATTCTGTTTTAGGCTTGCCTCTACTTTTCACATTAGGTTCAATCCATGTATAAGTTGGAGGAACTTAGTGATATCTGTAAAAATAACTCATTGGCTTAGGTTTGAGTAAATTTTGTCTTCTGTTTTTGGCATTCCAGGGTCCAAATGATTTAATTTTGTTTTTTAGAATCCACCCTAAAATATTTAGTTCCTGCTGTGCAGTCTATATTCTTCAGAGAATGTACTCCTGATTAGTACTGTAGTCTGCAGCATGCAAGTTCTGACCTTATACCAATGTGGGTTGATTTCTTATCTTGAACCAAGGTTTTTCGGTGACTTAGTCCCTGACATCTGCTTTGGCCATTACCAATGCCAACTGTCTTTCCTTTTTGCATTTCTGCTTTATATCACGTTTTGTGTCAGGTCTTGTTGCATGCCTTGGATAAGTAAGGTGAGTATTTGGCTTAGTGGTATTTATACCTCATTGAGTTGATGCCCAGGGCTTTGGATTGTCATGTGGTCTTGATTTTGTCTTCTTCCATATGAAACAAAAATATTCTCTCAAAGGTCAGTCTCAGCATATTGTTGCATCTCCAAAAAACTCCCATCAAACTAATCAATACATTTAATAAACAACATTTTCTATAAGTCCCACCACAGATTCAAATCTGGAAATACTGTCAAGAGCTGCAGTATTTACTAAAATCCTCCACTGTGAAAAACTTCTTAAAATACTCTCTCACTGTATTTCTTCTCT
>NW_003852488.1:5401058-5411610 GCF_000181295.1 Otolemur garnettii | reverse complement strand
AAAGCATTCCTACTTAGATCTGGAACAAGACAAAGTGGCCCCATGTCACCACTTCTATTCAATGTGGTAGTGGAAGTCTTAGCCAAAGTAATCAGACAAAAGAAGGAAATCAAGTTATCCAAATGGGAATAGAAGCGGTCAAATTATGACTCTTTGCTGATGATATGATGTTTTATCTAGAAAATCCCTAAGGATTCTGCCAAGATACTTCTGGAATTGATAAATAAATTCAGCAGGGTTTCGGGTTACAAAATCAGTGTACACAAATCAGTAGTATTTTTATACAACAACAGTCAAGCTGAGAATAAAAATTAAAGACTAAATACCTTTCAAGAGAACAACAAAGAAAATAAAATACCTAGGAATATACCTAACCAAAGAGGTAAGAGATTTTACAGAGAGAATTATGAGTCAGAGAGGCAGGGAATAACAGAGGATGTAAACAAGTGGAAAAATATATCATGCTCCTGGATTGGCAGGCTGAATGTTGTTAAAATGTCTTTACTACCCAAAGTGATTTACAGATTCAGTGCAATCCCCATTAAAATAATAATGTCAGTTTTTATGGATCTAGAAAAATAATTTTATGCTTTATATGTACCCTAAAAGGTCCCTAAAAGGAGCCTGATAGCCAAAGCAACCTTAAGCAAAAAAGGGCAAATTGGGAGGCATCCCATCAAGCTATACTAAAACCAGCATGGTATTGGCACAAAAACAGAGACATTGACCAGAAGATTAGAACAGAGAACCCAGATATAAAACCATCATCATATTGCCATTTGATATTTGATAAAGCAAGCAAAAATGTACAATAGGGAAAAGAATCCCTATTCAATAGATGGTGCTAGGAAAATTGGATAGCCACATGTAAATGACTAAAACAGGATTCATACCCCTCACCACTCACAAAAATTAACTCACGATGGATAACAGATCTGAATTTAAGACATGAAGCTGTACAAATTCTGGAAGAAGTTGGAAAAACTCTTATAGACGTTTGGCTAGGCAAAGAATTTATAAAGAAGATCCCAAAAGCAACCATAGCAACAACAAAAATAAATAAATGGGACTTGAACAAATTAAAAGGTTTTTGCACAGCCAAGTAAATAATCATTAGAGAAAATAGACAACCTAAAGAATGGGAGAAAACATTTGCATGCTGTACATATGATAAAGGGATGATAACCAGAATTTATACAAAACTCAAGCAAATCAATAAGAGAAAACAGAGTCCCATTAAAAAGTAGGCAAAAGATAAGAACAGAAGCTTTTCAAAAGAAGATAGACTAATAGCCAATAAACACATGAAAAACAGCTCAACATCTCTAATAGGGAAATGTAAATCCAAACTATAATGAGACATCATTTAACTCTATGGCTTTTATCAAAAAGTCCCCAAACAACAAATGCTAGTGTGGAGGCAGAGAGATAGGAAGACTTACACACTGTTGGTGGGACTGCAAACTAGTACAATCTCTACAGAAAATAGTATGGAGATTCCTTATAACCTAAAAGTAGACCTATCTTTTGATCCAGCAATACCACTACTGGACATTTACAAAAAGGAGAAAAAGACATTTTATAAAAAGGACATTTGTACTTGAATGTTTGTAGCTGTACAGTTCATAAGTACAAAGATGTGGAAACAACTCAAGTGGTAAATGTATACCACAGAGTAATACTCAGGAATAAAACAATGGTGAAACTAACACCTTTTGTAACAACCTGGATTAACTAGAGACTGTATTTCTAATTGAAAATTTTGCAAGAATGGAAAAACAAACCACCTGTGTTCACTATTAAAGTGGAACTAATCAATCAACACTTATGAGCACAAATGGAAAGAACACTCATAAAAAAATCAAGTACGTGGGAGTGGGTGGTGAGGACGGATAAATTCACACATTATAGGTACAATGCATGCTGTCTGGGTGGTGCGTATACTTATAACTTTGACTCAAACAGTACAAAAACAATTAATGCAACCAAAATGTTTTCCTGTAATATTCTGAAATAAAAATTTTAAAAATGATAAAATTTTCTCAGTTTTTATTTTTTCTTTAAATTTTTGAAGTTTAATACTGAAACTCAGGTGTCATCTCTTAACCACTCTTCCACTGGTTTTTATGATTTTAAGTTATTCAGTATTCCATTTTATCTTTTGAACTATTTTTTTCATTTTGGTTATTTTTAACCATCTCTCTCTCCTTATCTGTGATTATTGACAAAGAGCTAATCTCTTGGCATACTGTTCTTTTTCCAGTATGTAATTACTTGCATAGGGAATTGATTCATTCCTCTGGGTTTAACTATGCTAATTGTGACTGAACACCAATAAGTTTAGGCTTGGCTATTCACCCAAGTTCCAGTTCTTTATATCCAGTTTCTTCTAGAATGCTTCTACTTGTGTAGTCTTGGATAATCAGTCTAAAATGAATCTAATTGTCCTCCTCAGCTAACCTTTATTTGTTCTAAATGATACCTTTGTTTTCATCATTGCTGGGACAAACAGTTTCATATTCAATTTGCCCCTTCTCTTTGTTTCTTTACATACTGTGTAATAATATTTAAACATCCCTTTGAAATGTCTGTACTTCTCTGTTTTTCATTTCCCTGTGCCACTATCCCAGTCTAGGCCTTGATGTCTTTGTATCTATATTCCTCCATAGTTATTTTGGTCTTTCCTGAGTCACTCTTTCATGAATCAAGCTATATATATATTCTGGTTATGTTAATCATTTATGGAGATGATTTTTTTGGTGTTACTCTATTGCTCAATGATTTTTGAAAAAACAAATTTAATTATCTAACCTTAGAATATAAGTGAGCTAGAATATGTAACAATATAAATGGCCAAAAATGAAAGCCAAAGACATACAATTAGAGAGCTTCAGTGAGCTATGGACAATGCCAGGCAGTATCATATATGCATAGTTGTAGTACTGGAAGGAGAAAAGAGAAGAAGAACATGAAAAACATTTTAAATAAAAATTTGGTATGAAACATAAGCTCACAGATCCAATAAAGTTACAAATCTCCAGCAGAAAAAAACATAAAATCACATCAAGATACATTATAATTAAATTGATAAAACTAATCATAAAGATCTTAAAAGCATACAGAGAAAAAAATTGATAATTACTTTAAATGTAGTAGTCTGAACCTTACAATTAGAAGAAAGAGATTATCAAATTGGATAGAAAAGCAAAATTCAACTGTATGCTGACCACAGGAAACTCACTTGAAATAAAAATATAGGAATATATACTACATACCATTTAAAGAAATAGATAAAGATAAACCATGCAAAACTTTAATATTTAGTACTTTAAAGATATTGCTCCATTGTATTCTAGCTTCTGTAGTTTTTGTTGAGAAGTCTCTGTCATCTTTATCTTTGTCTTTCTGTATGTATTATGCCCTGACAAATTTTTCTTATTTTTACAGAGATGAGGTCTTGCTATGTTGCCTCGGCTGGTCTTGAACTTCTGGTCTCAAACAATCTTCCCTCCTCAGTCTCCCCAGTTGCTGGGATCATAGGTATTAGCCACTGTGCTTTTCTCATGCTAAAATAGTTTGATATACATTTGTAAAAAATGAACTCAATTCTTAAATCATAGAAAATTTTTCTATGATTCTAGCTGTATCTTAGAGCTAAATTTAAGTGCTAAAAATATAAACTTTCTAGAAGAAAATACTGGAGAAAGACTTTGTATCCTAGAGTTAGGCAAAGATTTTATTTCTGAGAAGGTACAAAATGTAAAAATCATAAAAGGCTTTGCTAAATTCATTAAAATAAAAATAGCTTATTCACATAATAAATGAATATGTAATCCATAGACATATAAAAAAATTCATAATGTACTTACCTAAAAAGGAACTTGATACATAAGATGTAAATTCTTTTGTAGCTCAGGATGATAAAAAACGCTGGTTAAAAAATGGGCAAAATATTTGGTTGGACACACTACCCAAAAGATATATGGATGGCAATTAAGCTGTGGAAATACATTGAACATAATTACTTACATGGTATTAGAAAAATGTAAGTTAAGACCACAAGTAAATGCTATTACCTCTCTACTAGAATGCTTAACTTAATATGGCTACATTCATCTTATGAGTTGGTAATTAATCTCTTAGACATTTACTCCAGAGAAATAAAATTGTATGCTAATGCAGAAGCTCTTATGCAAACATTTATAGTAGTTTCATTTATAGTAACTCCAGAGTGTAAATAATTTAAATGCCAGTCAACTGGTGAATTGATATACAAATTTTGGTATATCCATTCAGTGGAATACCCAATAACAAAATGAAACAAACCACTGGTATAGATAACAGCATAAATATAAAAAACATTTTTACTATGTTAAGCCTGTAAAAAAGACTAGCCAATGTATACATTTATGTATATGACATTTTAGAAAGGCAAAGCTACAGTGACAGAATGGGTGGTGGAAATGTTCTATATCTTGATTTTGGTGGTTATGTGACAGTATATATTTGTCAAAACACATGGAATTATACTCTTAAAATTGCTGAGTTTTATTATATGTAAGTTATACTTTAATAAAGTTGATTAAAAATACTGAAAAGGGGCTGGGCACAGTGGCTCACACCTATAATCCTAGTACTCAGGGAGGCCAAGGCGGGTGGATTGCTTGAGCTCACAAGTTTGAGATCAGCCTAAGCCAGAATGAGACCCCATCTCTTAAAAGAATAGTTGGGTGTTGTGGTGGGTGCCTGTAGTCCCAGCTGCTTGGGAGGCTGAGACAAGAGGATCACTTGAGCATAAAAGTTTGCTGTGAGCTATGACACCGTGGCACTCTACCAAGGGTGACAAAGGGAAACTCTGTTTCAAAAACAAAAATTAATTAAAAAAATAAAAATACTGAAAAGAAGGAATTTTTGAGACAATGTGTTTAAAAACATGTTAAAGAATATTAAAATATTTGTTTGTGTAAAGGCTAGAATCTTGTTACCATGATACGACAAGTATATTTGACTGTCTTAAAGCAATAATATGAAAACAATAAAAACAATATGATATTCTAATTAATTAGATGCTTTTATCTAGGCAGCACAATGCCTAAGCCAGAGAAAACTTGAAGAGAATAGTGATTAAAATGAAGACATTCTATGAATCAACTCAAAAGAAAGGCCATAGGGTCACTATTTGGATCTGACTACTAGAAAAAAATTCTTGTATCAATAATGAGAAACACATTTTTGAAATATATGTGTTAAACTCACTGAAATATAAGGAGAGATGAAGTTAACAAGGGTCATTGAACCTCTACAAGATATGAACTGTGACATGACTAGGGATTTTAGTTTTAGGAGGAAATTTCTAGAGGTAGATGGACAAGAAAATCTAACATTAAGCTTTAGTTTACAAATCTTGGTCAGGAAGCTGTAGAGAAGGCTGTCATGGCAAAGGAAAGTGTCATCCCTCTTTATTTCATACCATTATCTACATCCAACTTTCCAGCCACACTATCTTGGGCTAAAACAATTGCTGGCAACTTCATTTTTCTTTGCTGAAGTATAATCACTTACAGTTTATTTGTGTGGATATATTTTTCCCTTTCCATTGGCATTTTTAAATTTTGGATTATTAGATTCTATCCCTTTATGTGAACTGCTTAGTGGTTTATTGGTTTAGTAAGGGCAAATGTGGCCACTGCCTCTGGAAGATGCCAGAATGGTATATGTAAACCATGATGAGGTTTTTGCTGAGGATAGATGGTATGTTAATTTTGGCCTTGAGTTCTTGAGTGATCATGATTAAAAGTAGTTCAAGGAAACATATTACTCTCTTTAAGTTGCCAATTTTGTGGTTTTCCTGTGGAGTTGGACCAGTTTTCATCAATAGCTGTGGTTAATTTTCAGGAGCCAGGAGTGGCCATTTTGGAAGTGATTCTTCCCTTTTTTTGAATGAGGAATAAAATTTTGACTCTTTGGTTGTTGTGGTGTGTGCTTTTTTATTTCCTTCATTGAGGATTGATTAAAAGTGATGGGCTAGGATTTGGTGTAAGCTAAGTAGGGGCCTAAAGGATGTTCACTGACACTTCTTATAACCAATGAGGAGTCTCACATTTGGGTTGAAAAGAAGCAGAGACAAGAATAGATATTGATTGGTTATCATTCAGTCATTGTCCATAGATACTATTTAACATAACTCTTGATGTGGATTTTATAGTGTCCATGACACAATTTGCATATATATGAAGAGTAAATTAATAGTTTTTTATTTATTTAAGGTACAATTTTCATATAGTAAAGTTTGCCCTTTTTTTGGTAAGTTTTTTTTTTTTTTTGAGACAGTCTCACTATATCACCAGGGTAGAGTGTCATGGCATCACAGCTCACAGCAAACTCAAACTCTTGGGCTTAAGTGATTCTCTTGCCTCAGCCTCCCAAGTAGCTGGGACTATAGGTGTCCGCCACAACACCTGGCTATTTTTCTTTTTTGGTTGTAGTTGTCATTGTTGGTTAGCAGGCCTGGGCTGTTGAACCTACCAGCTCTGGTGTATGTGGCTGGCACCCTAGCTACTGAGCTACAGGCACTGAGCCTGGTTCTTTGCATTTTGACAAAGTCATGTAAGCATCACTATAATGAAGATATAGATGTAGTTTCATCACTCCCCTCCTTGCAATTACCCTGTTCCTCTTTGTGGTTAACTCTCCTCTGATTATCTGTTTCCTGTCCTTATAACTTTGCCTTTTCCGGAGTGTCATATAAATTCAATCACATATGGATATTTAAGTTGATTTCTTCTATATTTGAATTTTATTCCCATTGTTGCATATATCAATATTTAACCCATTTATGTTGGTGAGTGGTATTCGATTGCATAAAGTACTATCGTTTATTTATTCAGTGGAAAAGGATATTTGTTTTCTTTCCATATTTAGTCTGTGATTATGAATAAAGATTTTTATATAAAAACACACTCTGAACATTGTCTCTTTGCCTTGTTGAATGTGTCCTTAATAGCTGTGCAGAAACTATTTAACTTGATAAGGTTCCACTTATTTATTTTTGTTGCTGTGATTGCCTTTAGAGTCTTCATAAATTCTTTCCCAAGGCCGATATCTTCAAGAGTTTTTTCCATACTTTCTGCGAGAGTTTTTATAGTTTCATGTTTTAGGTTTAAGTCTAAACCATTTATTAAATTGACACCATTTATTACATTGACATTCTTTTCCCTAGTTATGCTTTTGTTTGTTTTACCAAAGATCATATGGCAATGTGAGGCTGGTCTCATTCCTAGTTTCTCTGTTCTATTCCGTAGACCTATGTGTCTATTTTTATGCCACTACCATGCCATTTTGATCACTGTGGACTTACACTGTAACCTGTAGTCTGGTGATGTGATGGTTCCAGATTTGTTCTCATTTCATAGAATTGCACTCACAAACATACACATTTTTGTGTGAACATAAATTTTCATTTTATTTGCATAAGTATTTAGGATTGAGGAATAATATGAATAATGCATGTTTAACTTTATAAGAAACTTCTGGACTGTTCTTTTAAGTAACTATACTATTTTACATTCCTATCAATAGTGTATGATATGAGATTTCACATTCTCTGCATCCTTGAAAACACTTGATATTCTCAATATTTCATTAAAAACTTTAGCTATTCTAAATGGATGTAGTAGTATGTAATTGTATTTTGGATAAGGATAGGCTTAACTTGCAGATGGTCTGGGAGAACACAATCTTTATTTCCAGGATTAGTTTGACACCTGGCATGGCCCTTGGTGAAGATAGGGATGAAATCACTAAAAGAGTGATTAATAATTTGGTGTTTAAAACCTAGTACTCCCGAAGAGGCACCTGTGACTTTAAAGTATATTCACAGATTCTTTGATATGAATCCCTTTCAGAGGTGGAGCTTAAATTTCCACAGTATCTCCTTCTCCAAGAATGGACTGGCTTTAGTGATTCAATTTTAATGAATAGCATATGATGAAAGTGATGGTGTGTAACATTCAATACTAAAAGGTATATGGCTTCTACCTTGCTTCTCTTTCTAGAATCACTTCCTCTGGGGAAAAACAGCCAACTGCCATGTTGTAAAGACACTCAGTCAGCCCTCCTGTAGGGCTGACTGTGAGTGAGCCATCCTGGTGGATCTCTGACCCCCAGTCAAGCCTTCAGATTACTGTGGCTCCTCAAGCCAGCATTTTGAGTGCAACTTTAGGAAAGACTCTGAGCCAGAACCACCCAGCTAAACTGCTCCTGAATTACTGACCCACAGAGACTGTAAGATAATAAATGTTTGCTGTCAAAGACACTTAATATTAGGTAATTTCTTATGCAGCAAATGATAACTAATACAGATTTTGGTACTATATGTGGGAAAGGCTTTGGAATCAAGCAGTGAGCAGGTGGAAGGAATTTGTTATTAATTATTCTGGCAGAATCTTGGGGTTCTCTCCCCAGTTATTGCTCTTGTGTTTTAACGTTGGTGTAAAGATTAGGCTCTACCCAATGTTAGTTTCTTTCTTTTAAATGTATTTTATAAAAGCTGACTCAAAATTATATACAGAAGACCATTTCTTTCAGGACTTTAAAAATGTCACACAGTTACTAAGTAAAATTGTAAATCATGAAACAGCCTTATTCAATTTCTTAAAATATAACCTTTTTAGTGATTACTGTAACAGTAGGAAGTTCTTGTCTCAATTTTTGTTTTAAATTTTAATTCCAGTATGAGGTTTTAAAGTAAAAAGTTTGGATGGAAATAACTGATTATTTGGTTCCAAAGGACATTTCTAAAAGAGATCTCTTGGGCATAATCCATATATGCAAGTTCTCACAAAGTAGGAGATTTACCACTTAAGAAGTGTAGTATCATTGGTGGATATTTTACATGTACATTCTTTGGGCTTCAAATTTAATTTCTTTGGCAATATGAGCTATTCTCTACAAGAAACATGTTCAATGTGGAGGCCTTATGCTATACTAATATATCATATGTACCTTCTATCAATTCCACAGTGTTACATAAATTGTTGAGTTCTGCTTTTTGGCTTTTTCCTGGCCAAGGTGTGAAGAGGCCCAGGAGAGAGAGGAAAGTAAATCAGAATGTGTATACTGTCTTTTCCTCTCAATAACCATGTCTGACTTAATCCTTGGCAGAGCCTAACCACACTCTTTCCCATGGTTGGGTCTTATTTCTTTCTCTTTTGGGGGTTGTGATGCAAATATTTAAACATATTGAATCATTAATATTCAGAATTGACAGAGAAAGGGGAAAAGTACTTTGGATCACCTACCAAATACCATTTATGTCACACAATGGCATAAATGTGCATCAGATTGGTTGGCACGGTTTGGCCCAACTTGTGGTAGCAAGTATTGATCAAGCTCTTATTCTACCCAATTTGGAAGAAATTGTTGAAGATCCTTCCCAGGAAATATATGCAATTGGTACTTGGACAGAAAATCTGGCTGATTTCTTAAAAATCTTCTGGTGTACAATATTCAATACTATTTGAATAGCAATCTATTGAGGTAGGCATCCAAGGCATATTTTTTAGACTGAATGTCTGTTTTAATGGGAAGTCGGTTATATTGTTCTTTTATTGCTGTGGACTCACTGTCACTATTGCCTTTTTCCAATGATTGGCTCAGTAAGTGGTGAGAATATCTGCAATAAATTAAGCCAATATGTGCTTGTGTAGAATAGTCTGTTAGTTGTGCCATTCTATATCTGTTTTGTTTTTCAAGAAGTATCTTCCAGGATGGAATTAAGAGTGCAAAATGTTTATTTGGGTCTAACACCTGTGAAAGAAAAGGTAGAGAAGAATTGTGCAGGATGCATCATCAGATTGGGATATAAACCTGTTAGAGTTTATGCTAGCACATGGGGAGGTCTAGCACACAAGTTGTTTTCTGGAGTAGTTGCATATAGACTCTTGTATTTCTACTTTAGTCATTAGCTAGAAGCCACTGTGAGACGAGTAACCTTGGTTCTAAAGCTGAGAGAGACCCTGACAAGCTGACTGCTGAAGGCTGTTGGCTGACAATATAGCTTGTCCCTGAGCACTAAGTCCTTTCTTGAAGAGGCACCTTATCTACTTCATGTCTTTAAAAGAATATATATATATTTTTTTACTTTTGTGATTGAACAGAGGAACCATTGAGAGTTCCTGAAGGTGAGCATATGCTATGAACATCATTTTTATATGTATCTTTTTATTTAAAAAAATTTCAAATTATTTCAGAATATTATGGTGGTACACATGTTTTAGTTACATGAATTGCTTCTGTACAGTTTGAGTCAAAGTCATTAAGAGTGCCCATCAGTTGGATGGTGTGCATTGTACCCATTGGGTGTGAATTTTTCCCTCCCCTCCTGCTTCCTCCCACCTGCTTGCTTTCCGTTGAGTTTTACTACCAAATGTGCGCGTGAGTGTTGATCAATTAGTTCCAGTTTAATAGTGAGTGTGGTGGTGTTTGTTTTTCCATTCTTTATTTTATTTATTTTATTACATCATAAAGAGGTAGATCATGTATACATTGATGC
>NW_003852488.1:5393733-5399879 GCF_000181295.1 Otolemur garnettii | reverse complement strand
TGTTTCACTCTCAGTTCAAAACTGTGGATGTCACAGTTCTTTCTCACTTTATGGGCATTGTAATGTACATTTTCACTTTAATTTACAAATATATGAATATACCAACAGGGGTATGTTGACATAAAAGATAATGTTATTGCCGGAAAAGGAGAGTAATAGATGCTTTTAAAAAGGAAAAGGAAAAATGTCTTATCATCTTATTTATTCTTAACATTTGAAGTGATACTTAAATAAAACATAGTGATTGTTATACATAGGTGGAAAGATTTTAGTTTAATATTATTACATTGCCCAAAATATCATTTCTTGTGCAAAGCTTGTGTTTAGCCATGAAGATTTCAAGACATTTAAGTAATAAGCAAATTTTCTACTCAGGACAATTCCTAGGGTCTATGTGTGTGTACCTGTGGACCTATAGTAGGTATTCTCTCAGCAGGGAGGAGAAGATGGAGAGTTGCAGCTTTAACAGGGCCATTGTTGTATTACTGTCATGTTTATTACTGTAGTTGGTTTTTTAAAGAGGTTTAGGAAACTGTCCAGTATTTTAAATTAATCCATGGCATGGAATTTTTTAACTGACTCCTTAGAGAGGGGCATTGTTGTTTATTTTGCTTTTCTGAGCATTAAGATGAGAGAGGTAAGCGTCCCTAATCAATAGTTTTGTATTGTCAGAGATAAATGACTGTTCTTAAAGGGAGCCAAAGCTTGTGTTTGGAGGAATGGGATTTGAGGCATGGCTTGTTACTGTGGACTACTATATTTACATGATAGCTTGGACCCTGCTCTTGACAAAAGCCATGTTCTTTTTGCATGTTTAACTGTCAAGTTATTTTAAAAGTTCTTTTAGTCTTTACTTTGATCCCAAGGCAAAATAGCACCTTTAGTGCACTTCTTTCTTTTTTTAAATAATATCTTAATTTTCTGTATCTTTTTATTTTTAGTAAGTGTCTCAATTTTACTGGATTGCTGCACTTAATTACTTACCTATACCTACTCATGGGTTGGTATATAAAAAAGGTTTAGCGACCAAGTGAAGTTAAAAGGAAATAATCTTTATGCCTTATGAAAATACACAAGTGAGTCATTCTTTTATTGGAACTGAATACTGAAGTTAAAAAATTCTTTCCCATAATCTTTTAAACATATGTTCAGCAGGGGAAAAAAATCTATTGAGGCTGGAATCTTCTACTAAGTTAATAAAATGTTAATATTTTGTCATGTTATGAGTGCAGATATTTCTAAGGTCTTACAGTAAGAGTGGTTAGAAATCTAAATAGTACAATATTAATAATGGCACAAGGAATATAGAAGAAGGAGATATCCTCAGATTCCTTTTCATCTTTGCTATTATCACATTTGTCACATTGGGTTGGGCTAAATAGTTCTAGTTGCATAGATTCTCATCTCCAGAATGTCTGCTTTACTCATTATAGAGAAGATTAAACAAGTTGGTGTGTGGTATGGTGAAATGGTGTGTGTGCTTGTGTGTGTGTGTGTGAATAAGATGATCTTGCAGACTTTGAGTAACAGTAGTTCGAGTATATTTATTTTTTAGGAGTACATGAGAATCCAATAATGCTCCCAGAGATAAAATTCTCTACTTTGTCAAGTTTTATAAGAAGTGAAAATTTAAATTCAAAGAGACATGTAATATCATATTTTCTTATATTTCCTTTCTTTGACGGACAGTAATTTTTATTGTTTGCTATGACTTTTAATGCAGGATTTTTTTTTTTTTACATGCTAGCATTGGAACATTTTTCCTCTTTTTGAATGAGTGCACTTTTAGCAGTTATTGATAGCTAAGGACATTTATCTTTCATCTCAATAGACAGGATTGACACCTTTGAGGTCCCAGGCACATATATACCCCATAATCCACACAAGTAGCTTTGGGGGCCACTCTGTCATCAGGGCACCTAGTTTCAAGAGAAATGGATGAGGTAATGTCTGTAAAGAACTTTGACAAGGGTAAGCACCAAAAATAAAATATTTTTAGAAGAAGTTATTACTTTGGACGGGCAGTACTGAAATGTGTAATGTAAAGCCAAGCAAGAAGAACAGAGAATTATTGTGCCAGTCAAAGGCAGCCCTGATCATGTTGTGGGTGCAGGGACCTGAGAAATAAAAAGATTGAATAGTAGGCACAGAAAGAGACAGAACAAGGGAGAATCAAGGACTGGATAAGATGACTAAACAAACATCAAAAATCTTGGAAAGGTAGAAGGTCACAGTGGATAACAAAGGAAGTTAAGTTTGGGGCTCTCTATTCCTCTATTTCTTTAATCAAGGTATTCTTTATTTTAAAAGATTGTTTTTCTCTTTTCCTTTTGTTTTATCATGTTCTCCATTTTGATTTCTTCTATTTTAGAAGCAAAGTAGATTCTTAGATTATAAGCAAAGTTGTGGAATAATCCTTAAATATCATTTTTTATCATGTTACTTTCTTGATCAAGAGTGTACAATGAAAGTTTTTGTCTATTAAAGTAGTTTTTCAGCATTTTAAAAGATATATTTCAAATGAAAGACTACTTAGAAAAGCAATTGCAAAATAGTTGATATTATAGTTGTTCTAATGGGAATGTAATAAGGACACCTAGAATATTACCAGCTCAGACTCCTCCCTTTTGTGGCATTAGGAAATTCCTTATCTCTCTGATGGTTAGATAAAAATCTAACCCCCTCAGCTGACATTCAAACACCTCGATACCATGGCTACGCATCCCTGCCGTACCTGCTTATCCTCACTGCTCATTATTTTTTATTGTGCCTCTGCTTTTCCACCCGGGCTCTCTCTGCACTTTTTAAACATCCATTCTATATTTTACATGCTCTTCTTGCCTCAGTTGAACTATGCACACCCCTTTAGACTTGGCTAAAGAAGCTCAGCTGCTCTTGACTTATGCCATTGCATTCTGCTTTTCATTTTATTTTCTGCTTTTTTGGTATCACTCATACTCTCATTATTCCTGCTTAACTGCAGCATCTAAAGACCTTCAACTTAAAAATTCAACTACTATTCAATGCCTGAAGCAATCTGGATCAGAATACAACATCTCTATTATGAGATATTTCATCTCTGATAGGTAGAACCTAAAATTAATCCCGATGCCTAAAACCTGGTATTTTATCTAAATAGTGTGAGCCTGTGGTGATTATATATACCTGGTTGATATGACTGTTCTTTTTTCTAAGTGCCATTCAATTTATACTGTGGTGTTTGAATCAGCTTAACTTCTGATGTTTATTTTTTCTGGGAACTAGATCTTGTCTCTGGAAATATAGATTCTGGTTGAAAGCAGGTTTTTTTAGGTACAATTGTATTTATCTGAGTCAGTTATAAGAGTTTTCTTTGTGAAATCTCTTTGCATAGACCACTTTGGACTTCACAACATGGCAGCCTCAGGCCAAATTGGACTACCAACAGAGTGGCTCAGGTCTCCACTGTGATTACCCTAGCAAGCAAGGTGGAAGTTGCAATGCCTTTATAAACCCCACCTCAGAAGACATGAAGCATCACTTTCACCTCATTTTACTGGTTGCAGGTAACTTGTAAGTCCTCTCAGATTTAAAGGTAGGGGAATGAGACTTCATATTTTGATGGGGAATGGCAAGATTTTAGAAAAGTGTTTGGGACAGGAGACATTATGGCAACTATTTTTGGAAAATATAATTTGCCACAGCCTACATTTATAGCTGTCAGCATTTATGAACATACCATAGACCAAAATAAACTTATAGTATTTGAACTATGTTCATACATTGTAAATTCTAATAATTTAGATATTTATATATGATTGATAAGTATTTTTACTTCCTTTATAAATAAGAGGCTGTGTGTACTTAAAGTTCACCTGCGTATGTCAATTGCACGCGGATAAGGGGATTTTTTGTTAATACAGTGAATGATAGTACTAATTATATTTCACGGGGACTGTGCATGCCAAGCATTCTTCAATGAGGAGTGATTTAGCACAGAAAAGTGAAGGCTTCTCTTGCCCCTATTGATAAACATCAAGATAGGTATACCAAGGAGATATTTTTTCTTTTGAGTTAATTTCTACCCTCCTTCACTGCTCAGGGAAGAATAGTAGAATTTTATAAGTTGATCACCCAAGGGACTATAACAAACTGGTAAACATACAGAGGTGATCAACATAAAAAACTAGGCCTATTGTATTGATTTGCACATGTGGTGGATGTCTGGTCTGTGAAAATTAGATCAACTAATTTTCATAGCAGATATGAAAAGGAGGTGGTCAGTGTAGGGAGGTAGTTGGCTATTGAGGTTCTACTGTAATTTTATGGTGGAGGCTAAGCAATATTCAACTTAGTGCTAGGAAACTGAGTTTCTGATCTCATCTGTGTCATACTCTCTGACTGCATGACCTTCAGCCAATCACTAAAGTATTCTGGATCTTAGTTTCCTAACTTAAAGTACCAGGGTTGATGAGATTATGCAGGTGGATATAAAGTTCGTGTGCAATTGCACACAAACTTTATGTCCACCCTGTATTTTCTTCTTAATTCATTATTTTCCCAACTATTCCACAGAGAACTTGAGATGACATGAAGAATGTATAAAACTTACAAAATAAATATTTGAGGAAGTCTACAGAAAGAGAAAGCAGGAATGGAAAAATAATAAAGAAAACTGGCTTATAGAAAATGCACTTTGAGAAGTCTATACAAGGTCTTACAATTAAGTTTGCAAAGTTGTCACTGTGTGCTTATGTTGGCAACGCTGCATAAACGACTCAGTAAAGATTCATGACCTTGATATCAGTGTCTCACAATTGTGTTCATGTTGACATATAACATGTGTGGTGGTGTCTTGCTAAGTTGTGTTCATTATTGTTGCATGTTATTGTGTACTGTCATGAGAAGGTTAGAACTAGAATTAGAACAATGAACAAACATTTGTAAATTTCTTGTTAGGCTTGGCAAGAGTAGAAGTGAAATAAGGGACATGTTAGTTCACGTTTAATGGGGATTATGCTATGACAAAAATGGCAGTGTGCAAATGGATTAAACATTTTTCTAAGGCGAGAGAAACATTACTGAGGAAGAAAGGTCAGGGCAGCTAATAAGCAGAACTGATGAAAACATTGCAAAAAAATTTATCACATTCTGTGTTAAAATCACTGATTGACTGTGAGAAGCATAGCAGACCATGTAAACATTGATAGAAAAACAGGAAAATCTTAACTGAAAATCTTGGCTAACAACTCATGGTTCTTGCATCATGACAATGCACCAGTTCACATAGCACTGTCTGTGAGGGAGCTTCTTGCCAGAAAACAAATAATTGTATTGGAACACCCTCTCTACTTACCTGATCTGACCTCCAGTGAGTTTTTTCTTTACCCAAAGATAAAGGAAAGATTGAAAGAAAGATATTTTGATGGAATTCAAGACATTGAGGGTAATATGATGACAGCCTTGAATGCCATTCCAACAAAAGAATTCCAAAATTGCTTTGTAAGGTGGATTAGATGCTGGTGTCAGTGACAGTTTCCCAAGGGGAGTCCTGTGATGGTGACCATAGTGATGTTCAACAATGAGATATGTAGTACTTTTTCAAGGATGAGTTTGTGAGCTTAATTGTTAGGCCTTGTGTAACTACTACTATATAGCTTCCTGGTAATCTAAGTACAGAGAGAATCATGATCATTATAGGAGTTACAATCACTGTAAAATGAAAAGTGAGTTAGATGAAACAAACTATCTTGTCACTGAGATATTAGAGAATGTTATTCCTTATGATATAATGATGTGTAGAGGATGATATCCTTGAAAGTATTAGTTGTCTTTATTGGTTTTGTGTTTCTGTGAAGGAATACCTGAGGCTGGGTAATTTATAAATGAAATGGTCTTATAGACTGCACAAGAAACATGGCACTGGCATCTGCTTAGGTGAGAGCCTGAGACTGCTTCCAGTTATGGCAGAGGGAGCAGAGGCAGCTTATGCAGAGATCACAGGACAAGAGAAGGAGAGAAGTGGCAATTATGAATTGAGGTGCAATGAACAATCTGGTGCAAATATCTTTGTTGCCAAATGATTTTTGTTCTTTTGGATATACACCTAGTAGAGGAATTGCAGGATCAAACAGCAGGTCTACATTTAGATCCCTGAGTGTTTGGAA